>NW_026735563.1:0-117181 GCF_949786415.1 Peromyscus eremicus | reverse complement strand
CTCCATTTAGAACTGGGAAACAAACGCTAGCTCGCCTTACAAGAAACACACTCTGCTTTAGAGAAAAGAGCACTCTTCTACTCTACTGTGTTTCCTATGGGGTCCAAACAGTGAGCTTGCTCAGAACAAAAGAACTGTGCTTCCTACACACACGGACCATATCTAGTTCAACTCTGCTTAGGAAACTGACAAGAACAGTAGCTCCTATTCAGTCCAATACACTGTACTTGCTGGGAAAAGTCGCGAGTGCTATTTGCATTGTGTAGGGCAATGGGAGCGCAATAGTGACTTTCCTTACCAGAAAAAACTCTTGTTCGTAGGACCAGAAACTGCATGTGATTCAACTCCATTTAGGACTAGGAAACAAACGCTAGCTCGCCTTACAAAAACACACTCTGCTTTTGAGAAAAGAGCACTCTTCTACTCTACTGTGTTTCCTATAGGGCCAGAACAGTGAGCTTGCTCTGAACATAAGAACGGTGCTTCTACACACATGGGCATATCTAGTTCAACTCTGCTAAGGAAACTGACAAGAACAGTAGCTCCTCTTCAGTCCGATACACTGTACTTGCTGGGAACAGACGCGAGAGCTATTTGCACTATGTATCAAGGGGAGCGCAATAGTGACTTTCCTTACCAGAAAACAACTCTTGCTCTTAGGACCAGAAACTGCATGTGATTCAACTCCATTTAGGACTGGGAAACAAACGCTAGCTCGCCTTACAAGAAACTCACTCTGCTTTTGAGAAAAGAGCACTCTTCTACTCTACTGTATTTCCTATGGTATCTGAACAGTGAGCTTGCTCAGAACATAAGAACTGTGCTTCCTACACACATGGGCCATATCTAGTTCAATTCTGCTTAGGAACCTGACAAGAATAGTAGATACTCTTCAGTCCAATACACTGTACTTGCTGGGAACAGACACCAGTGCTATTTGTACTGTATGGCAATGGCAGCGCAATAGTGACTCTTCTTACCATAAAACAACTCTTGCTCTTAGGACAAGAAACTGCATGTGATTCAACTCCATTTAGGACTGGGAAACAAACGCTAGCTCGCCTTACAAGAAACACACTCTGCTTTAGAGAAAAGAGCACTCTTCTACTCTACTGTGTTTCCTATAGGGCCAGAACAGTGAGCTTGCTCAGAACAAAAGAACTGTGCTTCTACACACGGGCCATATCTAGTTAAACTCTGCTTAGGAAACTGACAAGAACAGTAGCTCCTCTTCAGTCTGATACACTGTACTTGCTGGGAACAGACGCGAGTGCTATTTGCACTGTGTATTGCAATGGAGCGCAATAGTGACTTTCCTTACAAGAAAACAACTCTTGGTCGTAGGACCAGAAACTGCATGTGATTCAACACCATCTAGGACTGGGAAACAAATGCTAGCTCGCCTTAGAAGAAACACACTCTGCTTTTGAGAAAAGAGCACTCTTCTACTCTACTGTCTTTCCTATGGGTCCGAACAGTGAGCTTGCTCAGAACAAAAGAACTGTGCTTTCTACACACACGGGCCATATCTAGTTCAACTCTGCTTAGGAAACAAACAAGAACAGTAGCTCCTCTTCAGTCCAATACACTGTACTTGCTGGAAACAGACGCCAGTGCTATTTGTCCTGTGTATGGCAATGGCAGCGCAATAGTGACTCTCTTACCAGAAAACAACTCTTGCTCGTAGGACAAAAACTGCATGTGACTCAACTCATTTAGAACTGGGAAACAAACGCTAGCTCGCCTTACAAGAAACACACTCTGCTTTAGAGAAAAGAGCACTCTTCTACTCTACTGTGTTCCTATGGGGTCCAAACAGTGAGCTTGCTCAGAACAAAAGAACTGTGCTTCCTACACACACGGACCATATCTAGTTCAACTCTGCTTAGGAAACTGACAAGAACAGTAGCTCCTTTTCAGTCCAATACACTGTACTTGCTGGGAAAAGGCGCGAGTGCTATTTGCATTGTGTAGTGCAATGGGAGCGCAATAGTGACTTTCCTTACCAGAAAAAAAACTCTTGTTCGTAAGACCAGAAACTGCATGTGATTCAACTCCATTTAGGACTAGGAAACAAACGCTAGCTCGCCTTACAAAAACACACTCTGCTTTTGAGAAAAGAGCACTCTTCTACTCTACTGTGTTTCCTATAGGGCCAGAACAGTGAGCTTGCTGTGAACATAAGAATGGTGCTTCCTACACACACGGGCCATATCTAGTTCAACTCTGCTTAGGAAAATGACAAGAACAGTAGCTCCTCTTCAGTCCGGTACACTGTACTTGCTCGGAACACACGTGAGAGCTATTTGCACTATGTATGGCAAGGGGAGCGCAATAGTGACTTTCCTTACCAGAAAACAACTGTTGCCCTTGGAACCATAAACTGCATGTGATTCAACTCCATTTAGGACTGGGAAACAAACGCTAGCTCGCCTTACAAAAAACACACTCTGCTTTTGAGAAAAGAGCACTCTTCTACTCTACTGTATTTCCTATGCTGTCCGAACAGTGAGCTTGCTCAGAACATAAGAACTGTGCTTCCTACACACACGGCCATATCTAGTTCAATTCTGCTTAGGAACCTGACAAGAACAGTAGATCCTCTTCAGTCCAATACACTGTACTTGCTGGGAACAGACGCCAGTGCTATTTGTCCTGTGTATGGCAATGGCAGCGCAATAGTGACTCTTCTTACCAGAAAACAACTCTTGCTCGTAAGACCAGAAACTGCATGTGATTCCACTACATTTAGGACTGGGAAACAAACTCTAGCTCGCTTTACAAGAAACACACTCTGCTTTAGAGAAAAGAGCATTCGTCTATTCTACTGTGTTTCCTATGGGGTCCAAACAGTGAGCTTGCTCAGAACAAAAGAACTGTGCTTCCTACACACACGGACCATATCTAGTTCAACTCTGCTTAGGAAACTGACAAGAACAGTAGCTCCTATTCAGTCCAATACACTGTACTTGCTGGGAAAAGACGCGAGTGCTATTTGCCTTATGTAGGGCAATGGGAGCGCAATAGTGACTTTCCTTACCAGAAAAAAACTCTTGTTCGTAGGACCAGAAACTGCATGTGATTCAATTCCATTTAGGACTAGTAAACAAATGCTAGCTCACCTTACAAAAGCACACTCTGCTTTTGAGAAAAGAGCACTCTTCTACTCTACTGTGTTTCCTATAGGGCCAGAACAGTGAGCTTGCTCAGAACCTAAGAACGGTGCTTCCTACACACACGGGCCATATCTAGTTCAACTCTGCTTAGGAAACTGACAAGAACAGTAGCTCCTCTTCAGTCCGATACACTGTACTTGCTGGGAACAGACATGAGAGCTATTTGCACTATGTATGGCAAGGGGAGCGCAATAGTGACTTTCCTTACCAGAAAACAACTCTTGCTCATAGGACAAAAAACTGCATGTGACTGAACTCCATTTAGGACTGGGAAACAAAAGCTAGCTCACCTCACATGAAACACACTCTGCTTTTGAGAAAAGAGCACTCTTCTACTCTACTGTGTTTTCTATGGGGTCTGAACAGTGAGCTTGCTCAGAACAAAACAACTGTGCTTCCTACACACACGGGCCATATCTAGTTCAACTCTGCTTAGGAAACTGACAAGAACAGTAGATCCTCTTCAGTACAATACACTGTACTTGCGGGGAACAGACGCGAGTGCTATTTGCACTGTGTATGGCAATTGGAGCACAATAGTGACATGTCTTACCAGAAAACAACTCTTGCTCGTAGGACAAAAAACTGCATGTGACTCAACTCCATTTAGGCCTGGGAAACAAACGCTAGCTCGACTTGCAAGAAACACACTCTGCTTTTGAGAAAAGAGCACTCTTCTACTCTACTGTGTTTCCTATATGTTCCGAACAGTGAGCTTGCTGAGAACCAAAAAACTGTGCTTCCTACTCACACGGCCATATCTAGTTCAAGTCTGCTTAGGAACCTGACAAAACAGTATATCCTCTTCAATCCAATACACTGTACTTGCTGGGAACAGACGCCAGTGCTATTTGTCCTGTGTATGGCAATGGCAGCGCAATAGTGACTCTTCTTACCAGAAAACAGCTCTTGCTCGTAGGACCAGAAACTGCATGTGATTAAACTCCATTTACGACTGGGAAACAAACTCTAGCTCGCTTTACAAGAAACACACTTTGCTTTTGAGAAAAGAGCACTCTTCTACTCTACTGTGTTTCCTATAGGGCCAGAACAGTGAGCTTGCTAAAAAAAAAAGAACTGTGCTTCCTACATACACTGGCCATATCTAGTTCAACTCTGCTTAGGAAACTGAGAAGAACAGTAGCTCCTCTTCAGTCCAATACACTGTAATTGCTGGGAACAGACGGGAGGGCTATTTGCACTGTGTATGGCAATGGGAGCCCAATGGTGACTTTCCTTACCAGAAAACAACTCTTGCTCGTAGGACAAAACCTGCATGTGACTCAACTCCATTTAGAACTGGGAAACAAACGCTAGCTCGCCTTACGAGAAACACACTCTGCTTTAGAGAAAAGAGCACTCTTCTACTCTACTGTGTTTCCTATGGGTTCCAAACAGTAAGCTTGCACAACACAAAAGAACTGTGCTTCCTACACACACGGCCATATCTAGTTCAATTCTGCTTAGGAACCTGACAAGAACAGTAGATACTCTTCAGTCCAATACACTGTACTTGCTGGGAACAGATACCAGTGCTATTTGTAGTGTATGGCAATGGCAGCGCAATAGTGACTCTTCTTACCATAAAACAACTCTTGCTCTTAGGACAAGAAACTGCATGTGATTCAACTCCATTTAGGACTGGGAAACAAACGCTAGCTCGCCTTACAAGAAACACACTCTGCTTTAGAGAAAAGAGCACTCTTCTACTCTACTGTGTTTCCTATAGGGCCAGAACAGTGAGCTTGCTCAGAACAAAAGAACTGTGCTTCCTACACACGGGCCATATCTAGTTAAACTCTGCTTAGGAAACTGACAAGAACAGTAGCTCCTCTTCAGTCTGATACACTGTACTTGCTGGGAACAGACGCGAGTGCTATTTGCACTGTGTATTGCAATGGGAGCACAATAGTGACTTTCCTTACAAGAAAACAACTCTTGGTCGTAGGACCAGAAACTGCATGTGATTCAACACCATCTAGGACTGGGAAACAAATGCTAGCTCGCCTTAGAAGAAACACACTCTGCTTTTGAGAAAAGAGCACTCTTCTACTCTACTGTCTTTCCTATGGGGTCCGAACAGTGAGCTTGCTCAGAACAAAAGAACTGTGCTTTCTACACACACGGGCCATATCTAGTTCAACTCTGCTTAGGAAACAAACAAGAACAGTAGCTCCTCTTCAGTCCAATACACTGTACTTGCTGGAAACAGACGCCAGTGCTATTTGTCCTGTGTATGGCAATGGCAGTGCAATAGTGACTCTTCTTACCAGAAAACAACTCTTGCTCGTAGGACCAGAAACTGCATGTGATTCAACTCCATTTAGGACTGGGAAACAAATGCTAGCTCGCCTTACATGAAACACACTCTGCTTTTGAGAAAAGAGCACTCTTCTACTCTACTGTGTTTCCTATGGGGTCCGAACAGTGAGCTTGCTCAGAACGAAAGAACTGTGCTTGCTACACACACGGGCCATATCTAGTTCAACTCTGCTTAGGTAACTGACAAGAACAGTAGCTCCTCTTCAGTCCAATACACTTTACTTGCAGGGAACAGACGGGAGGGCTATTTGCACTGTGTATGGCAATTGGAGCACAATAGTGACTCGTCTTACCAGAAAACAACTCTTGCTCGTTGGACAAAAAACTGCATGTGACTCAACTCCATTTAGAACTGGGAAAAAAACGCTAGCTCGCCTTACAAGAAACACACTCTGCTTTAGAGAAAAGAGCACTCTTCTACTCTACTGTGTTTCCTATGGGGTCCAAACAGTGAGCTTGCTCAGAACAAAAGAACTGTGCTTCCTACACACACGGACCATATCTAGTTCAACTCTGCTTAGGAAACTGACAAGAATAGTAGCTCCTATTCAGTCCAATACACTGTACTTGCTGGGAAAAGTCGCGAGTGCTATTTGCATTGTGTAGGGCAATGGGAGCGCAATAGTGACTTTCCTTACCAGAAAAAAACTCTTGTTCGTAGGACCAGAAACTGCATGTGATTCAACTCCATTTAGGACTAGGAAACAAACGCTAGCTCGCCTTACAAAAACACACTCTGCTTTTGAGAAAAGAGCACTCTTCTACTCTACTGTGTTTCCTATGGGGTCTGAACAGTGAGCTTGCTCAGAACAAAAGAACTGTGCTTCCTACACACGGGCCATATCTAGTTCAACTCTGCTTAGGAAACTGACAAGAACAAGAGCTCCTCTTCAGTCCGATACACTGTACTTGCGGGGAACAGACGCGAGAGCTATTTGCACTATGGATGGCAAGGGGAGCACAATAGTGACTTTCCTTACTGGAAAACAACTCTTGCTCATAGGACAAAAAACTGCATGTGACTCAACTCCATTTAGACCTGGGAAACAAACGCTAGCTCGCCTTACAAGAAACACACTCTGCTTTAGATAAAAGAGCACTCTTCTACTCTACTGTTTTTCCTATGGGGTCCAAACAGTGAGCTTGCTCAGAACAAAAGAACTGTGCTTCCTACACACACGGACCATATCTAGTTCAACTCTGCTTAGGAAACTGACAAGAACAGTAGCTCCTATTCAGTCCAATACACTGTACTTGCTGGGTAAAGGCGCGAGTGCTATTTGCCTTGTGTAGGGCAATGGGAGCGCAATAGTGACTTTCCTTACCAGAAAAAAACTCTTGTTCGTAAGACCAGAAACTGCATGTGATTCAACTCCATTTAGGACTAGGAAACAAACGCTAGCTCGCCTTACTAAAACACACTCTGCTTTTGAGAAAAGAGCACTCTTCTACTCTACTGTGTTTCCTATAGGGCCAGAACGGTGAGCTTGCTCAGAATATAAGAACGGTGCTTCCTACACACACGGGCCATATCTAGTTCAACTCTGCTTAGGAAACTGACAAGAACAGTAGCTCCTCTTCAGTCCGGTACACTGTACTTGCTCGGAACACACGTGAGAGCTATTTGCACTATGTATGGCAAGGGGAGCGCAATAGTGACTTTCCTTACCAGAAAACAACTGTTGCTCTTAGAACCATAAACTGCATGTGATTCAACTCCATTTAGGACTGGGAAACAAATGCTAGCTCGCCTTACAAAAAACACACTCTGCTTTTGAGAAAAGAGCACTCTTCTACTCTACTGTATTTCCTATGGTGTCCGAACAGTGAGCTTGCTCAGAACATAAGAACTGTGCTTCCTACACACACGGCCATATCTAGTTCAATTCTGCTTAGGAACCTGACAAGAACAGTAGATCCTCTTCAGTCCAATACACTGTACTTGCTGGGAACAGACGCCAGTGCTATTTGTACTGTGTATGGCAATGGCAGCGCAATAGTGACTCTTCTTACCATAAAACAACTCTTGCTCTTAGGACAAGAAACTGCATGTGATTCAACTCCATTTAGGACTGGGAAACAAACGGTAGCTCGCCTTACAAGAAACACACTCTGCTTTAGAGAAAAGATCACTCTTCTACTCTACTGTGTTTCCTATAGGGCCAGAACAGTGAGCTTGCTCAGAACAAAACAACTGTGCTTCCTACACACACGGGCCATATCTAGATCAACTCTGCTTAGGAAACTGACAAGAACAGTAGCTCCTCTTCAGTCCGATACACTGTACTTGCTGGGAACAGACGCGAGTGCTATTTGCACTGTGTATTGCAATGGGAGCGCAATAGTGACTTTCCTTACCAGAAAACAACTCTTGGTCGTAGGACCAGAAACTGCACGTGATTCAACACCATTTAGGACTGGGAAACAAATGCTAGCTCGCCTTACAAGAAACACACTCTGCTTTTGAGAAAAGAGCACTCTTCTACTCTACTGTGTTTCCTATGGGGTCTGAACAGTGAGCTTGCTAAGAACAAAAGAACTGTGCTTTCTACACACACGGGCCATAACTAGTTCAACTCTGCTTAGGAAACAAACAAGAACAGTAGCTCCTCTTCACTCCAGTACACTGTACTTGCGGGGAACAGACGCGAGTGCTATTTGCACTGTGTATGGCAATTGGAGCACAATGGTGACTTGTCTTACCAGAAAACAACTCTTGTTCGTAGGGCAAAAAACTGCATGTGACTCAACTCCATTTAGGACTGGGAAACAAATGCTAGCTCGACTTCCAAGAAACACACTCTGCTTTTGAGAAAAGAGCACTCTTCTACTCTACTGTGTTTTCTATGTGTTCCGAAAATTGAGCTTGCTCAGAACAAAAAAACAGTGCTTCCTACACACACGGTCATATCTCGTTCAAGTCTGCTTAGGAACCTGACAAGAACAGTAGATCCTCTTCAGTCCAATACATTGTACTTGCTGGGAACAGACGCCAGTGCTATTTGTCCTGTGTAGGGCAATGGCAGTGCAATTGTGACTCTTCTTACCAGAAAACAACTCTTGCTTGTAGGACCAGAAACTGCATGTGATTCAACTCCGTTTAGGACTGGGAAACAAACTCTAGCTCGCTTTACAAGAAACACACTCTGCTTTTGAGAAAAGAGCACTCTTCTACTCTACTGTGTTTCCTATAGGGCCAGAAGAGTGAGCTTGCTCAGAACAAAAGAACTGTGCTTCTTACACACGGGCCATGTCTAGTTCAACTCTTCTTAGGAAACTGACAAGAACAGTAGCTCCTCTGCAGTCTGATACACTGTACTTGCTGGGAACAGACGCGAGTGCTATTTGCACTGTGTATGGCAATGGGAGTGCAGTAGTGACTTTCCTTACCAGAAAACAACTCTTGCTCATAAGACCAGAAACTGCATGTGATTCAACTCCATTTAGGACTGGGAAACAAATGCTAGCTCACCTTACATGAAACACACTCTGTTTTTGAGAAAAGAGCACTCTTCTACTCTACTGTGTTTCCTATGGGGTCCGAAGAGTGAGCTTCCTCAGAACAAAAGAACTGTGCTTCCTACACACACGGGCCATATCTAGTTCAACTCTGCTTAGGAAACTGACAAGAACAGTAGCTCCTCTTCCGTCCAATACACTGAACTTGGCGGAGAAGAGACGCGAGTGCTATTTGCACTGTGTATGGTAATTGGAGCACAATAGTGACTTGTCTTACCAGAAAACAACTCTTGCTCCTAGGAAAAAAAACTGCATGTGACTCAACTCCATTTAGGACTGGGAAACAAACGCTACCTCGCCTTACAAGAAACACACTCTGCTTTTGAGAAAAGAGCACTCTTCTACTCTACTGTGTTTCCTATGGGGTCAGAACAGTGAGTTTGCTCAGAACAAAGAACTGTGCTTCCTACACACACGGCCATATCTAGTTCAATTCTGCTTAGGAACCTGACAAGAACAGTAGATCCTCTTCAGTCCAATACACTGTACTTGCTGGGAACAGACGCAGGTGCTATTTGTCCTGTGTATGGCAATGGCAGCACAATAGTGACTCTTCTTACCAGAAAACAACTCTTGCTCGTAGGACCAGAACCTGCATGTGATTCAACTCCATTTAGGACTGGGAAACAAAACTAGCTCACGTCACATGAAACACACTCTCCTTTTGAGAAAAGAGCACTCTTCTACTCTACTGTGTTTTCTATGGGGTCTGAACAGTGAGCTTGTTCAGAACAAAAGAACTGTGCTTCCTACACACACGGGCCATATCTAGTTCAACTCTGCTTAGGAAACTGAGAAGAACAGTAGCTCCTCTTCAGTCCAATACACTGTAAATTCGGGGAACAGACGCGAGTGCTATTTGCACTGTGTATGGCAATTGGAGCACAATAGTGACATGTCTTACCAGAAAACAACTCTTGCTCGTAGGACAAAAAACTGCATGTGACTCAACTCCATTTAGGACTGGGAAACTAATGCTAGCTCGCCTTCCAAGAAACACACTCTGCTTTTGAGAAAAGAGCACTCTTCTACTCTACTGTGTTTCCTATATGTTCCGAACAGTGAGCTTGCTCAGAACAAAGAACTGTGCTTCCTACACTCATGGCCATATGTAGTTCAAGTCTGCTTAGGAACCTGACAAAACAGTATATCCTCTTCAATCCAATACACTGTACATGCTGGGAACAGACGCCAGTGCTATTTGTCCTGTGTATGGCAATGGCAGCGCAATAGTGACTCTTCTTACCAGAAAACAGCTCTTGCTCGTAGGACCAGAAAATGCATGTGATTAAACTCCATTTAGGACTGGGAAACAAACTCTAGCTCGCTTTACAAGAAACACACTTTGCTTTTGAGAAAAGAGCACTCTTCTACTCTACTGTGTTTCCTATAGCGCCAGAACAGTGAGCTTGCTAAAAAAAAAAGAACTGTGCTTCCTACACACACTGGCCATATCTAGTTCAACTCTGCTTAGGAAAATGAGAAGAACAGTAGCTCCTCTTCAGTCCAATACACTGTAATTGCTGGGAACAGACGGGAGGGCTATTTGCACTGTGTATGGCAATAGGAGCACAATGGTGACTTTCCTTACCAGAAAACAACTCTTGGTCGTAGGACCAGAAACTGCATGTGATTCCACAATATTTAGGACTGGGAAACAAACGGTAGCTCACCTTACAAGAAACACACTCAGCTTTAGAGAAAAGAGCACTCTTCTATTCTACTGTGTTTCCTATGGGGTCCAAACAGTGAGCTTGCTCAGAACAAAAGAACTGTGCTTCCTACAAACACGGACCATATCTAGTTCAACTCTGCTTAGTAAACTGACAAGAACAGTAGCTCCTATTCAGTCCAATACACTGTACTTGCTGGGAAAAGACGCGAGTGCTATTTGCCTTGTGTAGGGCAATGGGAGCACAATAGTGACTTTCCTTACCAGAAAACAATTCTTGTTCATAGGACCAGAAACTGCATATGACTCAACTCCATTTAGGACTAGGAAACAAACGCTAGCTCGCCTTACAAAAACACACTCTGCTTTTGAGAAAAGAGCACTCTTCTACTCTACTGTGTTTCCTATAGGGCCAGAAGAGTGAACTTGCTCAGAACATAAGAACTGTGCTTCCTACCCACGGGCCATATCTAGTTCAACTCTGCTTAGGAAACTGACAAGAACAGTAGCTCCTCTTCAGTCTGATACACTGTACTTGCTGGGAACAGACGCGAGTGCTATTTGCACTGTGTATGGCAATGGGAGTGCAATAGTGACTTTCCTTACCAGAAAACAACTCTTGCTCGTAGGACCAGAAACTGCATGTGATTCAACTCCATTTAGTTCTGGGAAACAAATGCTAGCTCACCTTACATGAAACACACTCTGTTTTTGAGAAAAGAGCACTCTTCTTCTCTACTGTGTTTCCTATGGGGTTCGAACAGTGAGCTTGCTCAGAACAAAAGAACTGTGCTTCCTACAAACACGGACCATATCTAGTTCAACTCTGCTTAGTAAACTGACAAGAACAGTAGCTCCTATTCAGTCCAATACACTGTACTTGCTGGGAAAAGTCGCGAGTGCTATTTGCCTTGTGTAGGGCAATGGGAGCGCAATAGTGACTTTCCTTACCAGAAAACAATTCTTGTTCATAGGACCAGAAACTGCATATGATTCAACTCCATTTAGGACTAGGAAACAAATGCTAGCTCGCCTTACAAAAACACACTCTGCTTTTGAGAAAAGAGCACTCTTCTACTCTACTGTGTTTCCTATGGGGTCAGAACAGTGAGTTTGCTCAGAACAAAGAACTGTGCTTCCTACACACACGGCCATATCTAGTTCAATTCTGCTTAGGAACCTGACAAGAACAGTAGATCCTCTTCAGTCCAATACACTGTACTTGCTGGGAACAGACGCCAGTGCTATTTGTCCTGTGTATGGCATAGGCAGCGCAATAGTGACTCTTCTTACCAGAAAACAACTCTTGCTCGTAGGACCAGAAACTGCATGTGATTCAACTCCATTTAGGACTGGGAAACAAAAGCTAGCTCACCTCACATGAAACACACTCTGCTTTTGAGAAAAGAGCACTCTTCTACTCTACTGTGTTTTCTATGGGGGTCTGAACAGTGAGCTTGCTCAGAACAAAACAACTGTGCTTCCTACACACACGGGCCATATCTAGTTCAACTCTGCTTAGGAAACTGACAAGAACAGTAGATCTCTTCAGTACAATACACTGTACTTGCGGGGAACAGACGCGAGTGCTATTTGCACTGTGTATGGCAATTGGAGCACAATAGTGACATGTCTTACCAGAAAACAACTCTTGCTCGTAGGACAAAAAACTGCATGTGACTCAACTCCATTTAGGCCTGGGAAACAAACGCTAGCTCGACTTCCAAGAAACACACTCTGCTTTTGAGAAAAGAGCACTCTTCTACTCTACTGTGTTTCCTATATGTTCCGAACAGTGAGCTTGCTGAGAACAAAAAAACTGTGCTTCCTACTCACACGGCCATATCTACTTCAAGTCTGCTTAGGAACCTGACAAAACAGTATATCCTCTTCAATCCAATACACTGTACTTGCTGGGAACAGACGCCAGTGCTATTTGTCCTGTGTATGGCAATGGCAGCGCAATAGTGACTCTTCTTACCAGAAAACAGCTCTTGCTCGTAGGACCAGAAACTGCATGTGATTAAACTCCATTTACGACTGGGAAACAAACTCTAGCTCGCTTTACAAGAAACACACTTTGCTTTTGAGAAAAGAGCACTCTTCTACTCTACTGTGTTTCCTATAGGGCCAGAACAGTGAGCTTGCTAAAAAAAAAGAACTGTGCTTACTACACACACTGGCCATATCTAGTTCAACTCTGCTTAGGAAACTGAGAAGAACAGTAGCTCCTCTTCAGTCCAATACACTGTAATTGCTGGGAACAGACGGGAGGGCTATTTGCACTGTGTATGGCAATGGGAGCCCAATGGTGACTTTCCTTACCAGAAAACAACTCTTGCTCGTAGGACAAAACCTGCATGTGACTCAACTCCATTTAGAACTGGGAAACAAACGCTAGCTCGCCTTATGAGAAACACACTCCGCTTTAGAGAAAAGAGCACTCTTCTACTCTACTGTGTTTCCTATGGGTTCCAAACAGTAAGCTTGCACAACACAAAAGAACTGTGCTTCCTACACACACGGCCATATCTAGTTCAATTCTGCTTAGGAACCTGACAAGAACAGTAGATACTCTTCAGTCCAATACACTGTACTTGCTGGGAACAGATACCAGTGCTATTTGTAGTGTATGGCAATGGCAGCGCAATAGTGACTCTTCTTACCATAAAACAACTCTTATTCTTAGGACAAGAAACTGCATGTGATTCAACTCCATTTAGGACTGGGAAACAAACGCTAGCTCGCCTTACAAGAAACACACTCTGCTTTAGAGAAAAGAGCACTCTTCTACTCTACTGTGTTTCCTATAGGGCCAGAACAGTGAGCTTGCTCAGAACAAAAGAACTGTGCTTCCTACACACACGGCCATATCTAGTTCAATTCTGCTTAGGAACCTGACAAGAACAGTAGCTCCTCTTCAGTCTGATACACTGTACTTGCTGGGAACAGAAGCGAGTGCTATTTGCACTGTGTATTGCAATGGGAGCGCAATAGTGACTTTCCTTACAAGAAAACAACTCTTGGTCGTAGGACCAGAAACTGCATGTGATTCAACACCATCTAGGACTGGGAAACAAATGCTAGCTCGCCTTAGAAGAAACACACTCTGCTTTTGAGAAAAGAGCACTCTTCTACTCTACTGTCTTTCCTATGGGGTCCGAACAGTGAGCTTGCTCAGAACAAAAGAACTGTGCTTTCTACACACACGTGCCATATCTAGTTCAACTCTGCTTAGGAAACAAACAAGAACAGTAGCTCCTCTTCAGTCCAATACACTGTACTTGCTGGAAACAGACGCCAGTGCTATTTGTCCTGTGTATGGCAATGGCAGTGCAATAGTGACATTTCTTACCAGAAAACAACTCTTGCTCGTAGGACCAGAAACTGCATGTGATTCAACTCCATTTAGGACTGGGAAACAAATGCTAGCTCGCCTTACATGAAACACACTCTGCTTTTGAGAAAAGAGCACTCTTCTACTCTACTGTGTTTCCTATGGGGTCCGAACAGTGAGCTTGCTCAGAACGAAAGAACTGTGCTTGCTACACACACGGGCCATATCTAGTTCAACTCTGCTTAGGTAACTGACAAGAACAGTAGCTCCTCTTCAGTCCAATACACTTTACTTGCAGGGAACAGACGGGAGGGCTATTTGCACTGTGTATGGCAATTGGAGCACAATAGTGACTCGTCTTACCAGAAAACAACTCTTGCTCGTAGGACAAAAAACTGCATGTGACTCAACTCCATTTAGAACTGGGAAAAAAACGCTAGCTCGCCTTACAAGAAACACACTCTGCTTTAGAGAAAAGAGCACTCTTCTACTCTACTGTGTTTCCTATGGGGTCCAAACAGTGAGCTTGCTCAGAACAAAAGAACTGTGCTTCCTACACACACGGACCATATCTAGTTCAACTCTGCTTAGGAAACTGACAAGAATAGTAGCTCCTATTCAGTCCAATACACTGTACTTGCTGGGAAAAGTCGCGAGTTCTATTTGCATTGTGTAGGGCAATGGGAGCGCAATAGTGACTTTCCTTACCAGAAAAAAACTCATGCTCTTAGGACTAGAAACTGCATGTGATTCAACTCCATTTAGGACTAGGAAACAAACGCTAGCTCGCCTTACAAAAACACACTCTGCTTTTGAGAAAAGAGCACTCTTCTACTCTACTGTGTTTCCTATAGGGCCAGAACAGTGAGCTTGCTCTGAACATAAGAACGGTGCTTCCTACACACATGGGCCATATCTATTCAACTCTGCTTAGGAAACTGACAAGAACAGTAGCTCCTCTTCAGTCCGATACACTGTACTTGCTGGGAACAGACGCGAGAGCTATTTGCACTATGTATCAAGGGGAGCGCAATAGTGACTTTCCTTACCAGAAAACAACTCTTGCTCTTAGGACCAAAAACTGCATGTGATTCAACTCCATTTAGGACTGGGAAACAAACGCTAGCTCGCCTTACAAGAAACGCACTCTGCTTTTGAGAAAAGAGCACTCTTCTACTCTACTGTATTTCCTATGGTGTCCGAACAGTGAGCTTGCTCAGAACATAAGAACTGTGCTTCCTACACACACGGCCATATCTAGTTCAATTCTGCTTAGGAACCTGACAAGAACAGTAGATACTCTTCAGTCCAATACACTGTACTTGCTGGGAACAGACACCAGTGCTATTTGTACTGTATGGCAATGGCAGCGCAATAGTGACTCTTCTTACCATAAAACAACTCTTGCTCTTAGGACAAGAAACTGCATGTGATTCAACTCCATTTAGGACTGGGAAACAAACGCTAGCTCGCCTTACAAGAAACACACTCTGCTTTATAGAAAAGAGCACTCTTCTACTCTACTGTGTTTCCTATAGGGCCAGAACAGTGAGCTTGCTCAGAACAAAAGAACTGTGCTTCCTACACACGGGCCATATCTAGTTAAACTCTGCTTAGGAAACTGACAAGAACAGTAGATACTCTTCAGTCCGATACACTGTACTTGCTGGGAACATACGCGAGAGCTATTTGCACTATGTATCAAGGGGAGCGCAATAGTGACTTTCCTTACCAGAAAACATCTCTTACTCTTAGGACCAGAAACTGCATGTGATTCAACTCCATTTAAGACTGGGAAACAAACGCTAGCTCGCCTTACAAGAAACGCACTCTGCTTTTGAGAAAAGAACACTCTTCTACTCTACTGTATTTCCTATTGTGTCCGAACAGTGAGCTTGCTCAGAACATAAGAACTGTGCTTCCTACACACACGGCCATATCTAGTTCAATTCTGCTTAGGAACCTGACAAGAACAGTAGATACTCTTCAGTCCAATACACTGTACTTGCTGGGAACAGACACCAGTGCTATTTGTACTGTATGGCAATGGCAGCGCAATAGTGACTCTTCTTACCATAAAACAACTCTTGCTCTTAGGACAAGAAACTGCATGTGATTCAACTCCATTTAGGACTGGGAAACAAACGCTAGCTCGCCTTACAAGAAACACACTCTGCTTTAGAGAAAAGAGCACTCTTCTACTCTACTGTGTTTCCTATAGGGCCAGAACAGTGAGCTTGCTCAGAACAAAAGAACTGTGCTTCCTACACACGGGCCATATCTAGTTAAACTCTGCTTAGGAAACTGACAAGAACAGTAGCTCCTCTTCAGTCTGATACACTGTACTTGCTGGGAACAGACACGAGAGCTATTTGCACTGTGTATTGCAATGGGAGCGCAATAGTGACTTTCCTAACCAGAAAACAACTCTTGGTCGTAGGACCAGAAACTGCATGTGATTCAACACCATCTACGACTGGGAAACAAATGCTAGCTCGCCTTACAAGAAACACACTCTGCTTTTGAGAAAAGAGCACTCTTCTACTCTACTGTGTTTCCTATGGGGTCCGAACAGTGAGCTTGCTCAGAACGAAAGAACTGTGCTTCCTACACACACGGGCCATATCTAGTTCAACTCTGCTTAGGTAACTGACAAGAACAGTAGCTCCTCTTCAGTCCAATACACTTTACTTGCAGGGAACAGACGGGAGGGCTATTTGCACTGTGTATGGCAATTGGAGCACAATAGTGACTCGTCTTACCAGAAAACAACTCTTGCTCGTAGGACCAGAAACTGCATGTGATTCAACTCCATTTAGGACTAGGAAACAAACGCTAGCTCGCCTTACAAAAACGCACTCTGCTTTTGAGAAAAGAGCACTCTTCTACTCTACTGTGTTTCCTGTAGGGCCAGAACAGTGAGCTTGCTCAGAACATAAGAACTGTGCTTCCTACACACGGGCCATATCTAGTTCCACTCTGCTTAGGAAACTGACAAGTACAGTAGCTCCTCTTCAGTCCGATACACTGTACTTGCTGGGAACAGACGCAAGAGCTATTTGCACTATGTATAGCAAGGAGAGCGCAATAGTGACTTTCCTTTCCAGAAATCAACTCTTGCACTTAGGACCAGAAACTGCATGTGATTCAACTCCATTTAGGACTGGGAAACAAACGCTAGCTCGCCATACAAGAAACACACTCTGCTTTTGAGCAAAGAGCACTCTTCTACTCTACTGTGTTTCCTATAGTGTCCGAACAGTGAGCTTGCTCAGAACAAAAGAACTGTGCTTCCTACACACACGGCCATATCTAGTTCAATTCTGCTTAGGAACCATACAAGAACTGTAGATCCTCTTCAGTCCAATACACTGTACTTGCTGGGAAGAGACGCCAGTGCTATTTGTCCTGTGTATGGCAATGGCAGCACAATAGTGACTCTTCTTACCATAAAACAACTCATGCTCTTAGGACTAGAAACTGCATTTGATTCAACTCCATTTAGGACTGGGAAACAAATGCCAGCTCGCCTTACAAGAAACACACACTGATTTAGAGAAAAGAGCACTCTTCTACTCTACTGTGTTTCCTATAGGGCCAGAACAGTGAGCTTGCTCAAAACAAAAGAACTGTGCTTCCTACACACGACCCATAACTAGTTCAACTCTGCTTAGGAAACTGACAAGAATAGTAGCTCCTCTTCAGTCCAATACACACACGAGTGCTATTTGCACTGTGTATGGCAATGGGAGCACAATACTGACATTCCTTACAAGAAAAAAACTCTTGCTTATAGGACTAGAAACTGCATGTGATTCTACTCCATTTAGGAATGGGAAACAAGTGCTAGCTTGCCTTACATGAAACACACTCTGCTTTTGAGAAAAGAGCACTCTTCTACTCTACTGTGTTTCCTATGGGGTCCGAACAGTGAGCTTGCTCAGAACGAAAGAACTGTGCTTCCTACACACACGGGCCATATCTAGTTCAACTCTGCTTAGGAAACTGACAAGAACAGTAGCTCCTCTTCAGTCCAATACACTTTACTTGCAGGGAACAGACGCGAGTGCTATTTGCACTGTGCATGGCAATTGGAGCACAATAGTGACTCGTCTTACCAGAAAACAACTCTTGCTCGTAGGACAAAAAACTGCATGTGACTAAACTCCATTTAGAACTGGGAAACAAACGCTAGCTCGCCTTACAAGAAACACACTCTGCTTTAGAGAAAAGAGCACTCTTCTACTCTACTGTGTTTCCTATGGGGTCCAAACAGTGAGCTTGCTCAGAACAAAAGAACTGTGCTTCCTACACACACGGACCATATCTAGTTCAACTCTGCTTAGGAAACTGACAAGAACAGTAGCTCCTATTCAGTCCAATACACTGTACTTGCTGGGAAAAGTCGCGAGTGCTATTTGCATTGTGTAGGGCAATGGGAGCGCAATAGTGACTTTCCTTACCAGAAAAAAACTCTTGTTCGTAGGACCAGAAACTGCATGTGATTCAACTCCATTTAGGACTAGGAAACAAACGCTAGCTTGCCTTACAAAAACACACTCTGCTTTTGAGAAAAGAGCACTCTTCTACTCTACTGTGTTTCCTATAGGGCCAGAACAGTGAGCTTGCTCTGAACATAAGAACGGTGCTTCCTACACACATGGACCATATCTAGTTCAACTCTGCTAAGGAAACTGACAAGAACAGTAGCTCCTCTTCAGTCCGATACACTGTACTTGCTGGGAACAGACGCAAGAGCTATTTGCACTATGTATCAAGGGGAGCGCAATAGTGACTTTCCTTACCAGAAAACAACTCTTGCTCGTAGGACCAGAAACTGCATGTGATTCCACTCCATTTAGGACTGGGAAACAAACGCTAGCTCGCCTTACAAGAAACACATTCTGCTTTAGAGAAAAGAGCACTCTTCTACTCTACTGTGTTTCCTTTGGGGTCCAAACAGTGAGCTTGCTCAGAACAAAAGAACTGTGCTTCCTACACACGCGGGCCATATCTAGTTCAACTCTGCTTATGAAACTGACAAGAACTGTAGCTCAACTTCAGTCCGATACACTGTACTTGCTGGGAACAGACGTGAGAGCTATTTGCATATGTATGGCAAGGGGAGCACAATAGTGACTTTCCTTACCAGAAAACAACTCTTGCTCTTTGGACCAGAAACTGCATGTGATTCAACTCCATTTAGGACTGGGAAACAAACGCTAGCTCGCCTTACAAGAAACACACTCTGCTTTAGAGAAAAGAACACTCTTCTACTCTACTGTGTTTCCTATGGTGTCCGAACAGTGAGCTTGCTCAGAACAAAAGAACTGTGCTTCCTACACACACGACCATATCTAGTTCAATTCTGCTTAGGAACCTGACAAGAACAGTAGATCCTCTTCAGTCTAATACACTGTACTTGCTGGGAACAGACGCCAGTGCTATTTGTCCTATGTATGGCAATGGCAGCGCAATAGTGACTCTTCTTACCAGGAAACAAATCTTGCTCGTAGGACTAGAAACTGCATGTGATTCAACTCCATTTAGGACTGGGAAACAAACGCTAGCTCGCCTTACAAGAAACACACTCTGCTTTAGAGTAAAGAGCACTCTTCCACTCTACTGTGTTTCCTATAGGGCCAGAACAGTGAGCTTGCTCAGAACAAAAGAACTGTGCTTCCTACACACGGGCCATAACTAGTTCAACTCTGCTTAGGAACTGACAAGAACAGTAGCTCCTCTTCAGTCCCATACACTGTACTTGCTGGGAACAGACGCGAGTGCTATTTGCACTTTGTATGGCAATGGGAGCACAATAGTGACTTTCCTTACCAGAAAACAACTCTTGATCGTAGGACCAGAAACTGCATATGATCAACTCCATTTAGGACTGGGAAACAAATGCTAGCTAGCCTTACATGAAACACACTCTGCTTTTGAGAAAAGAGCACTCTTCTACTCTACTGTGTTTCCTATGGGGTCAAAACAGTGAGCTTGCTCAGAACAAAAGAACTGTGCTTCCTACACACACGGACCATATCTAGTTCAATTCTGCTTAGAAAACTGACAAGAACAGTAGTTCCTATTCAGTCCAATACACTGTACTTGCTGGGAAAAGACACGAGTGCTATTTGCCTTGTAAAGGGCAATGGGAGCGCAATAGTGACTTTCCTTACCAGAAAAAAACTCTTGTTCATAGGACCAGAAACTGCATGTGATTCAACTCCATTTAGGACTAGGAAACAAACGCTAGCTCGCCTTACAAAAACACACTCTGCTTTTGAAAAAAGAGCACTCTTCTACTCTACTGTGTTTCCTATGTGTTCTGAAAAGTGAGCTTGCTCAGAACAAAAGAACTGTGCTTCCTACACACACGGCCATATCTAGTTCAATTCTGCTTAGGAACCTGACAAGAACAGTAGATCCTCTACATTCCAATACACTGTACTTGCTGGGAACAGACACCAGTGCTATTAGTCCTGTGTATGGCAATGGCAGCGCAATAGTGACTCTTCTTACCAGAAAACAACTCTTGCTCGTAGGAGCAGATACTGCATGTGATTCAACTCCATTTAGGACTGGGAAACAAATGCTAGCTCGCCTTACATGAAACACACTCTGCATTTGAGAAAAGAGCACTCTTCTACTCTATTGTGTTTCCTATCGGGTCCGAACAGTGAGCTTGCTCAGAACAAAAGAACTGTGCTTCCTACACACACGGGCCATATCTAGTTCAACTTTGCTTAGGAAAGCAACCAGAACAGTAGCTCCTCTTCAGTCCAATACACTGTACTTGCGGGGAACAGACGCGAGTGCTATTTGCACTGTGTATGGCATTGGAGCACAATAGTGACTTGTCTTACCAGAAAACAACTCCTGCTCATAGGACCAGAAACTGCATGTGATTCGACTCCATTTAGGACTGGGAAACAAACGCTAGCTCGCCTTACAAGAAACACATTCTGCTTTAGAGAAAAGAGCACTCTTCTACTCTACTGTGTTTCCTATGGGGTCCAAACAGTGAGCTTGCTCAGAACAAAAGAACTGTGCTTCCTACACACACGGGCCATATCTAGTTCAACTCTGCTTAGGAAACTGACAAGAACAGTAGCTCCTCTTCAGTCCAATACACTGCACTTGCTGGGAACAGACGTGAGAGCTATTTGCACTATGTATGGCAAGGGGAGCACAATAGTGACTTTCCTTACCAGAAAACAACTCTTGCTCTTAGGACCAGAAACTGCATGTGATTCAACTCCATTTAGGACTGGGAAACAAACGCTAGCTCGCCTTACAAGAAACACACTCTGCTTTAGAGAAAAGAGCACTCTTCTACTCTACTGTGTTTCCTATGGTGTCCGAACAGTGAGCTTGCTCAGAACAAAAGAACTGTGCTTCCTACACACACGGCCATATCTAGTTCAATTCTGCTAAGGAACCTGACAAGAAGAGTAGATCCTCATCAGTAAAATACACTGTACTTGCTGGGAACATACGCCAGTGCTATTTGTCCTATGTATGGCAATGGCAGCGCAATAGTGACTCTTCTTACCAGGAAACAACTCTTGCTCGTATGACTAGAAACTGCATGTGATTCAACTCCATTTAGGACTGGGAAACAAACGCTACCTCGCCTTCCAAGAAACGCACTCTGCTTTTGAGAAAAGAGCACTCTTCCACTCTACTGTGTTTCATAAAGGCCAGAACAGTGAGCTTGCTCAGAACAAAAGAACTGTGCTTTCTACACACGGGCCATAACTAGTTCAATTCTGCTTAGGAAACTGACAAGAACAGTAGCTCCTCATCAGTCCGATACACTGTACTTGCTGGGAACAGACGCGAGTGCTATTTGCACTGTGTATGGCAATGGGAGCGCAATAGTGACTTTCCTTACCAGAAAACAACTCTTGATCGTAGGACCAGAAACTGCATATGATCAACTCCATTGAGGACTGTGAAACAAATGCTAGCTCGCCTTACATGAAACACACTCTGCTTTGGAGAAAAGAGCACTCTTCTACTCTACTGTGCTTCCTATGGGGTCCAAACAGTGAGCTTGCTCAGAACAAAAGAACTGTGATTCCTACACACACGGCCATATCTAGTTCAATTCTGCTTAGGAACCTGACAAGAACAGTAGATCCTCTTCAGTCCAATACACTGTACTTGCTGGGAACAGACGCCAGTGCTATTTGTCCTGTATATGTCAATGGCAGCACAATAGTGATTCTTCTTACCATAAAACAACTCTTGCTCGTAGGACCAGAAACTGCATGTGATTCAACTCCATTTAGGACTGGGAAACAAATGCTAGCTCGCCTTACAAGAAACACACTCTGCTTTTGAGAAAAGAGCACTCATCTACTCTACTGTGTTTCCTATGTGTTCCGAACAGTGAGCTTGCTCAGAACAAAAAAACTGTACTTCCTACTCACACGGCCATATCTAGTTCAACTCTGCTTAGTAAACTGACAAGAACAGTAGCTCCTATTCAGTCCAATACACTGCACTTGCTGGGAAAAGATGGGAGGGCTATTTGCACTGTGTATGGCAATGGGAGCACAATAGTGACTTTCCTTACCAGAAAACAACTCTTGCTCGTAGGACCAGAAACTGCATGTGATTCCACTCCATTTAGGACTGTGAAACAAACGGTAGCTCGCCTTACAAGAAACACACTCTGCTTTAGAGAAAAGGGCACTCTTCTACTCTACTGTGTTTCCTATGTGTTCCGAAAAGTGAGCTTGCTCAGAACAAAAGAACTGTGCTTCCTACACACACGGCCATATCTAGTTCAATTCTGCTTAGGAACTTGACAAGAACAGTAGATCCTCTTCAGTCCAATACACTGTACTTGCTCGGAACAGACGCAGGTGCTATTTGTCCTGTGTATGGCAATGGCAGCACAATAGTGACTCTTCTTACCAGAAAACAACTCTTGCTCGTAGGACCAGAAACTGCATGTGATTCAACTCCATTTAGGACTGGGAAACAAAAGCTAGCTCGCCTTCCATGAAAAACACTCTGCTTTTGAGAAAAGAGCACTCTTCTACTCTACTGTGCTTCCTATGGGATCCGAACAGTGAGCTTGCTCAGAACAAAAGAACTGTGCTTCCTACACACACGGGCCATATCTAGTTCAACTCTGCTTAGGAAACTGAGAAGAACAGTAGCTCCTCTTCAGTCCAATACACTGTAAATTCGGGGAACAGACGCGAGTGCTATTTGCACTGTGTATGGCAATTGGAGCACAATAGTGACATGTCTTACCAGAAAACAACTCTTGCTCGTAGGACAAAAAACTGCATGTGACTCAACTCCATTTAGGACTGGGAAACTAATGCTAGCTCGACTTCCAAGAAACACACTCTGCTTTTGAGAAAAGAGCACTCTTCTACTCTACTGTGTTTCCTATATGTTCCGAACAGTGAGCTTGCTCAGAACAAAGAACTGTGCTTCCTACACTCACGGCCATATGTAGTTCAAGTCTGCTTAGGAACCTGACAAAACAGTATATCCTCTTCAATCCAATACACTGTACTTGCTGGGAACAGACGCCAGTGCTATTTGTCCTGTGTATGGCAATGGCAGCGCAATAGTGACTCTTCTTACCAGAAAACAGCTCTTGCTCATAGGACCAGAAACTGCATGTGATTAAACTCCATTTAGGACTGGGAAACAAACTCTAGCTCGCTTTACAAGAAACACACTTTGCTTTTGAGAAAAGAGCACTCTTCTACTCTACTGTGTTTCCTATAGGGCCATAACAGTGAGCTTGCTCAGAACAAAAGAACTGTGCTTCCTACACACACTGGCCATATCTAGTTCAACTCTGCTTAGGAAACTGAGAAGAACAGTAGCTCCTCTTCAGTCCAATACACTGTAATTGCTGGGAACAGATGGGAGGGCTATTTGCACTGTGTATGGCAATGGGAGCACAATGGTGACTTTCCTTACCAGAAAACAACTCTTGCTCGTAGGACCAGAAACTGCATATGATTCCACAATATTTAGGACTGGGAAACAAACGGAGGCTCACCTTACAAGAAACACACTCAGCTTTAGAGAAAAGAGCACTCTTCTATTCTACTGTGTTTCCTATGGGGTCCAAACAGTGAGCATGCTCAGAACAAAAGAACTGTGCTTCCTACAAACACGGACCATATCTAGTTCAACTCTGCTTAGTAAACTGACAAGAACAGTAGCTCCTATTCAGTCCAATACACTGTACTTGCTGGGAAAAGAAGCGAGTGCTATTTGCCTTGTGTAGGGCAATGGGAGCACAATAGTGACTTTCCTTACCAGAAAACAATTCTTGTTCATAGGACCAGAAACTGCATATGATTCAACTCCATTTAGGACTAGGAAACAAACGCTAGCTCGCCTTACAAAAACACACTCTGCTTTTGAGAAAAGAGCACTCTTCTACTCTACTGTGTTTCCTATAGGGCCAGAAGAGTGAACTTGCTCAGAACATAAGAACTGTGCTTCCTACACACGGGGCATATCTAGTTCAACTCTGCTTAGGGAACTGACAAGAACAGTAGCTCCTCTTCAGTCTGATACACTGTACTTGCTGGGAACAGACGCGAGTGCTATTTGCACTGTGTATGGCAATGGGAGTGCAATAGTGACTTTCCTTACCAGAAAACAACTCTTGCTTGTAGGACCAGAAACTGCATGTGATTCAACTCCATTTAGTTCTGGGAAACAAATGCTAGCTCACCTTACATGAAACACACTCTGTTTTTGAGAAAAGAGCACTCTTCTACTCTACTGTGTTTCCTATGGGGTTCGAACAGTGAGCTTGCTCAGAACAAAAGAACTGTGCTTCCTACAAACACGGACCATATCTAGTTCAACTCTGCTTAGTAAACTGACAAGAACAGTAGCTCCTATTCAGTCCAATACACTGTACTTGCTGGGAAAAGTCGCGAGTGCTATTTGCATTGTGTAGGGAAATGGGAGCGCAATAGTGACTTGTCTTACCAGAAAACAACTCTTGCTCATAGGACCAGAAACTGCATGTGATTCCACTACATTTAGGACTGGGAAACAAACTCTAGCTCGCTTTACAAGAAACACACTCTGCTTTAGAAAAAAGAGCATTCTTCTATTCTACTGTGTCCTATGGCTTCCAAACAGTGAGCTTGCTCAGAACAAAAGAACTGTGCTTCCTACACACACGGACCATATCTAGTTCAACTCTGCTTAGGAAACTGACAAGAACAGTAGCTCCTATTCAGTCCAATACACTGTACTTGCTGGGAAAAGTCGCGAGTGCTATTTGCCTTGTATAGGGCAATGGGAGGGCAATAGTGACTTTCCTTACCAGAAAACAATTCTTGTTCATAGGACCAGAAACTGCATATGATTCAACTCCATTTAGGACTAGGAAACAAATGCTAGCTCGCCTTACAAAAACACACTCTGCTTTTGAAAAATAGCACTCTTCTACTCTACTGTGTTTTATATAGGGCCAGAAGAGTGAACTTGCTCAGAACATAAGAACTGTGCTTCCTACACACACGGCCATATCTAGTTCAATTCTGCTTAGGAACCTGACAAGAACAGTAGATTCTCTTCAGTCCAATACACTGTACTTGCTGGGAACAGACGCCAGTGCTATTTGTCCTGTATATGGCAATGGCAGCACAATAGTGATTCTTCTTACCATAAAACAACTCTTGCTCGTAGGACCAGAAACTGCATGTGATTCAACTCCATTTAGGACTGGGAAACAAATGCTCGCTCGCCTTACAAGAAACACACTCTGCTTTTGAGAAAAGAGCACTCTTCTACTCTACTGTGTTTCCTATGTGTTCCGAACAGTAGCTTGCTCAGAACAAAAAAACTGTACTTCCTACTCACACGGCCATATCTAGTTCAACTCTGCTTAGTAAACTGACAAGAACAGTAGCTCCTATTCAGTCCAATACACTGCACTTGCTGGGAAAAGATGGGAGGGCTATTTGCACTGTGTATGGCAATGGGAGCACAATAGTGACTTTCCTTACCAGAAAACAACTCTTGCTCGTAGGACCAGAAACTGCATGTGATTCCACTCCATTTAGGACTGGGAAACAAACGGTAGCTCGCCTTACAAGAAACACACTCTGCTTTAGAGAAAAGGGCACTCTTCTACTCTACTGTGTTTCCTATGTGTTCCGAAAAGTGAGCTTGCTCAGAACAAAAGAACTGTGCTTCCTACACACACGGCCATATCTAGTTCAATTCTGCTTAGGAACTTGACAAGAACAGTAGATCCTCTACAGTCCAATACACTGTACTTGCTGGGAACAGACGCCAGTGCTATTAGTCCTGTGTATGGCAATGGCAGCGCAATAGTGACTCTTCTTACCAGAAGACAACTATTGCTCGTAGGACCAGAAACTGCATGTGATTCAACTCCATTTAGGACTGGGAAACAAATGCTAGCTCGCCTTACATGAAACACACTCTGCATTTGAGAAAAGAGCACTCTTCTACTCTATTGTGTTTCCTATCGGGTCTGAACAGTGAGCTTGCTCAGAACAAAAGAACTGTGCTTAGTACACACACGGCCATATCTAGTTCAATTCTGCTTAGGAACCTGACAAGAACAGTAGATCCTCTTCAGTCCAATACACTGTACTTGCTGGGAAGAGACGCCAGTGCTATTTGTCCTGTGTATGGCAATGGCAGCGCAATAGTGACTCTTCTTACCATAAAACAACTCTTGCTCGTAGGACTAGAAACTGCATGTGATTCAACTCCATTTAGGTCTGGGAAACAAACTCTAGTTCGCCTTACAAGAAACACACTCTGCTTTTGAGAAAAGAGCACGCTAGCTCGCCTTACAAGAAACACACTCTGCTTTTGAGAAAAGAGCACTCTTCTACTCTACTGTGTTTCCTATGTGTTCCGAACAGTGAGCTCGCTCAGAACAAAAAAACTGTACTTCCTACTCACACGGCCATATCTAGTTCAACTCTGCTTAGTAAACTGACTAGAACAGTAGCTCCTATTCAGTCCAATACACTGCACTTGCTGGGAAAAGAAGGGAGGGCTATTTGCACTTTGTATGGCAATGGGAGCACAATAGTGACTTTCCTTACCAGAAAACAACTCTTGCTCGTAGGACCAGAAACTGCATGTGATTCCACTCCATTTAGGACTGGGAAACAAACGGTAGCTCGCCTTACAAGAAACACACTCTGCTTCAGAGAAAAGGGCACTCTTCTACTCTACTGTGTTTCCTATGTGTTCCGAAAAGTGAGCTTGCTCAGAACAAAAGAACTGTGCTTCCTACACACACGGCCATATCTAGTTCAATTCTGCTTAGGAACCTGACAAGAACAGTAGATCCTCTACAGTCCAATACACTGTACTTGCTGGGAACAGACGCCAGTGCTATTAGTCCTGTGTATGGCAATGGCAGCGCAATAGTGACTCTTCTTACCAGAAAACAACTCTTGCTCGTAGGACCAGAAACTGTATGTGATTCAACTCCATTTAGGACTGGGAAACAAATGCTAGCTTGCCTTACGTGAAACACACTCTGCTTTTGAGAAAAGAGCAATCTTCTACTCTATTGTGTTTCTTATCGGGTCCGAACAGTGAGCTTTCTCAGAACAAAAGAACTGTGCTTCCTACACACGGGCCATATCTAGTTCAACTATGATTAGGAAACCAACAAGAACAGTAGCTCCTCTTCAGTCCAATATACTGTACTTGCGGGGAACAGACGCGAGTGCTATTTGCACTGTGTATGGCATTGGAGCACAATAGTGACTTGTCTTACCAGAAAACAACTCTTGCTCGTAGGACAAAAAACTGCATGTGACTCCACTCCATTTAGGACTGGGAAACAAACGCTAGCTCGCCTTACAAGAAACACACTCTGCTTTTGAGAAAAGAGCACTCTTCTACTCTACTGTGTTTCCTATGTGTTCCGAACAGTGAGCTTGCTCAGAACAAAAAAACTGTACTTCCTACTCACACGGCCATATCTAGTTCAAGTCTGCTTAGGAACCTGACAAGAACAGTATATCCTCTTCAGTCCAATACACTGTACTTGCTGGGAACAGACGCATGTGCGATATGCACTGTGTATGGCAATGGGAGCACAATAGTGACTTTCCTTACCAGAAAACAACTCTTGCTCGTAGGACCAGAAACTGCATATGATTCAACTCCATTTAGGACTGGGAAACAAATGCTAGCTCTCCTTATAAGAAACACACTCTGCTTTAGAGAAAAGAGCACTCTTCTACTCTACTGTGTTTCCTATGGGGTCCAAACAGTGAGCTTGCTCAGAACAAAAGAACTGTGCTTCCTACACACACGGACCATATCTAGTTCAACTCTGCTTAGGAAACTGACAAGAACAGTAGCTCCTATTCAGTCCAATACACTGTATTTCCTGGGAAAAGACGCCAGTGCTATTTGTCCTGTGTATGGCAATGGCAGCGCAATAGGACTCTTCTTACCATAAAACAATTCTTGCTCGTAGGACCAGAAACTGCATGTGATTCAACTCCATTTAGGACTGGGAAAAAAACGCTAGCTCACCTTACAAGAAACACACTCTGCTTTAGAGAAAAGAGCACTCTTCTACTCTACTGTGTTTCCGATAGGGCCAGAACAGTGAGCTTGCTCAGAACAAAAGAACTGTGCTTCCAACACAGGGCCATAACTAGTTCAACTCTGCTTAGGAAACAGACAAGAACAGTAGCTCCTCTTCCGTCCAATACACTGTACTTGCTGGGAACAGACGGGAGGGCTATTTGCACTGTGGATGGAAATGGGAGCAAAATAGTGACTTTCCTTACCAGAAAACAGCTCTTGCTCGTAGGACCAGAAACTGCATGTGATTCAACTCCATTTAGGACTGGGAAACAAATACTAGCTCGCCTTACATAAAACACACTCTGCTTTTGATTAAAGAGCACTCTTCTACTCTACTGTGTTTCCTATGAGGTCCGAACAGTGAGCTTGCTCAGAACAAAAGAACTGTGCTTCCTACACACACGGGCCGTATCTAGTTCAACTCTGCTTAGGAAACTGACAAGAGCAGTAGCTCCTCTTCAGTCCAATACACTGTACTTGCTGGCAACAGGTGCATGTGCTATTTGTACTGTGTATGGCAATGGGAGCACAATAGTGACTTTCCTTACGAGAAAACAACTCTTGCTCATAGGACTAGAAACTGCATGTGATTCCACTCCATTTAGGACTGGGAAACAAAAGCTAGCTTGCCTTACATGAAACACACTCTGCTTTAGAGAAAAGAGCACTCTTCTACTCTACTGTGTTTCCTATGGGGTCCAAACAGTGAGCTTGCTCAGAACAAAAGAACTGTGCTTAATACACAAACGGACCACATCTAGTTCAACTCTGCTTAGGAAACTGACAAGAACAGTAGCTCCTATTCAGTCCAATACACTGTACTTGCTGGGAAAAGACGCGAGTGCTATTTGCCTTGTATAGGGCAATGGGAGCGCAATAGTGACTTTCCTTACCAGAAAACAACTCTTGCTCGTAGGACCAGAAACTGCATGTGATTCAACTCCATTTAGGACTGGGATACAAATGCTAGCTCGCCTTCCATGAAAAACACTCTGCTTTTGAGAAAAGAGCACTCTTCTACTCTACTGTGCTTCCTATGGGGTCCGAACAGTGAGCTTGCTCAGAACAAAAGAACTGTGCTTCCTACACACACGGGCCATATGTAGTTCAACTCTGCTTAGGAAACTGAGAAGAACAGTAGCTCCTCTTCAGTCCAATACACTGTACTTTCGGGGAACAGACGCGAGTGCTATTTGCACTGTGTATGGCAATTGGAGCACAATAGTGACTCGTCTTACCGGAAAACAACTCTTGCTCGTTGGACCAGAAACTGCATGAGACTCAACTCCATTTAGGACTGGGAAACAAATGCTAGCTCGCCTTACATGAAACACACTCTGCTTTTGAGAAAAGAGCACTCTTCTACTCTACTGTGTTTCCTATGGGGTCCGAACACTGAGCCTGCTCAGAACAAAAGAACTGTGCTTCCTACGTACACGACCATATCTAGTTCAATTCTGCTTAGGAACCTGACCAGAACAGTAGATCCTCTTCAGTCCAATACACTGTACTTGCTGGGAACAGACGCCAGTGCTATTTGTCCTGTGTATGGCAATGGCAGCGCAATAGTGACTCTTCTTACCATAAAACAACTCTTGCTCGTAGGACCAGAAACTGCATGTGATTCAACTCCATTTAGGACTGGGAAACAAAAGCTAGCTCACCTTACAAGAAACACACGCTGCTTTAGAGAAAAGAGCACTCATCTACTCTACTGTGTTTCTTATGGGGCCAGAACAGTGAGCTTGCTCAGAACAAAAGAACTGTGCTTCCTACACACGGGCCATATCTAGTTCAACTCTGCTTAGGAAACTGACAAGAACAGTAGCTCCTCTTCACTCCGATACACTGTACCTGCTGGGAACAGACGCGAGTGCTATTTGCACTGTGTATGGCAATGGCAGCGCAATAGTGACTTTCCTTACCAGAAAACAGCTCATGCTCGTAGGACCAGAAACTGCATGTGATTCCACTCCATTTAAAACTGGGAAGCAAACGCTAGCTCGCCTTACAAGGAACACACTCTGCTTTAGAAAAAGAGCACTCTTCTACTCTACTGTGTTTACTATGGGGTCCAAACAGTGAGCGTGCTCAGAACAAAAGAACTGTGCTTCATACACATACGGACCATATCTAGTTCAACTCTGCTTAAGAAACTGACAAGAACAGTAGCTCCTCTTCAGTCAAATACACTGTACTTGCTGGGAACAGACGCATGTGCTATTTGCACTGTGTATGCCAATGGGAGCGCAATAGTGACTTTCCTTACCAGAAAACAACTCTTGCTCGTAGGACTAGAAACTGCATGTGATTCAACTCCATTTAGGACTAGGAAACAAACGCTAGCTCGCCTTACAAAAACACACTCTGCTTTTGAGAAAAGAGCACTCTTCTACTCTACTGTGTTTCCTATGTGTTCCGAAAAGTGAGCTTGCTCAGAACAAAAAAACTGTGCTTCCTACACACACGGCCATATCTAGTTCAAGTCTGCTTAGGAACCTGACAAGAACAGTAGATCCTCTTGAGTTCAATACACTGTACTTGCTGGGAACAGACGGGAGGGCTATTTGCACTGTGTATGGCAATGGGAGCACAATAGTGATTTTCCTTACCAGAAAACAACTCCTGCTCGTAGGACCAGAAACTGCATGTGATTCCACTCCATTTAGGACTGGGAAACAAACGCTAGCTCGCCTTACAAGAAACACATTCTGCTTTAGAGAAAAGAGCACTCTTCTACTCTACTGTGTTTCCTATGGGGTCCAAACAGTGAGCTTGCTCAGAACAAAAGAACTGTGCTTCCTACACACGCGGGCCTTATCTAGTTCAACTCTGCTTAGGAAACTGACAAGAACAGTAGCTCCTCTTCAGTCCGATACACTGTACTTGCTGGGAACAGAGGTGAGAGCTATTTGCACTATGTATGGCAAGGGGAGCACAATAGTGACTTTCCTTACCAGAAAACAACTCTTGCTCTTAGGACCAGAAACTGCATGTGATTCAACTCCATTTAGGACTGGGAAACAAACGCTAGCTCGCCTTACAAGAAACACACTCTGCTTTAGAGAAAAGAGCACTCTTCTACTCTACTGTGTTTCCTATGGTGTCCGAACAGTGAGCTTGCTCAGAACAAAAGAACTGTGCTTCCTACACTGGGGCCATAACTAGTTCAACTCTGCTTAGGAAACTGAAAAGAACAGTAGATCCTCTTCAGTCCGATACACTGTACTTGCTGGGAACAGACGCGAGTGCTATTTGCACTGTGTATGGCAATGGGAGCGCAATAGTGACTTTCCTTACCAGAAAACAACTCTTGCTCATAGGACTAGAAACTGCATGTGATTCCACTCCATTTAGGACTGGGAAACAAATGCTAGCTCGCCTTACAAGAAACACACTCTGCTTTAGAGAAAATAGCACTCTTCTACTCTACTGTGTTTCCTATGGGGTCCAAACAGTGAGCTTGCTCAGAACAAAAGAACTGTGCTTAATACACACACGGACCACATCTAGTTCAACTCTGCTTAGGAAACTGACAAGAACAGTAGCTCCTATTCAGTCCAATACACTGTACTTGCTGGGAAAAGACGCGAGTGCTATTTGCCTTGTGTAGGGCAATGGGAGCACAATAGTGACTTTCCTTACCAGAAAACAATTCTTGTTCATAGGACCAGAAACTGCATATGATTCAACTCCATTTAGGACTAGGAAACAAACGCTAGCTCGCCTTACAAAAACACACTCTGCTTTTGAGAAAAGAGCACTCTTCTACTCTACCGTGTTTCCTATAGGGCCAGAAGAGTGAACTTGCTCAGAACATAAGAACTGTGCTTCCTACACACGGGCCATATCTAGTTCAACTCTGCTTAGGAAACTGACAAGAACAGTAGCTCCTCTTCAGTCTGATACACTGTACTTGCTGGGAACAGACGCGAGTGCTATTTGCACTGTGTATGGCAATGGGAGTGCAATAGTGACTTTCCTTACCAGAAAACAACTCTTGCTCATAGGACCAGAAACTGCATGTGATTCAACTCCATTTAGTTCTGGGAAACAAATGCTAGCTCACCTTACATGAAACACACTCTGTTTTTGAGAAAAGAGCACTCTTCTACTCTACTGTGTTTCCTATGAGGTTCGAACAGTGAGCTTGCTCAGAACAAAAGAACTGTGCTTCCTACAAAAACGGACCATATCTAGTTCAACTCTGCTTAGTAAACTGACAAGAACAGTAGCTCCTATTCAGTCCAATACACTGTACTTGCTGGGAAAAGTCGCGAGTGCTATTTGCATTGTGTAGGGAAATGGGAGCGCAATAGTGACTTGTCTTACCAGAAAACAACTCTTACTCATAGGACCAGAAACTGCATGTGATTCCACTACATTTAGGACTGGGAAACAAACTCTAGCTCGCATTACAAGAAACACACTCTGCTTTAGAAAAAAGAGCATTCTTCTATTCTACTGTGTGTCCTATGGGGTCCAAACAGTGAGCTTGCTCAGAACAAAAGAACTGTGCTTCCTACACACACGGACCATATCTAGTTCAACTCTGCTTAGGAAACTGACAAGAACAGTAGCTCCTATTCAGTCCAATACACTGTACTTGCTGGGAAAAGTCGCGAGTGCTATTTGCCTTGTGTATGGCAATGGGAGGGCAATAGTGACTTTCCTTACCAGAAAACAATTCTTGTTCATAGGACCAGAAACTGCATATGATTCAACTCCATTTAGGACTAGGAAACAAATGCTAGCTCGCCTTACAAAAACACACTCTGCTTTTGAGAAAAGAGCACTCTTCTACTCTACTGTGTTTTATATAGGGCCAGAAGAGTGAACTTGCTCAGAACATAAGAACTGTGCTTCCTACACACACGGCCATATCTAGTTCAATTCTGCTTAGGAACCTGACAAGAACAGTAGATTCTCTTCAGTCCAATACACTGTACTTGCTGGGAACAGACGCCAGTGCTATTTGTCCTGTATATGGCAATGGCAGCACAATAGTGATTCTTCTTACCATAAAACAACTCTTGCTCGTAGGACCAGAAACTGCATGTGATTCAACTCCATTTAGGACTGGGAAACAAATGCTAGCTCGCCTTACAAGAAACACACTCTGCTTTTGAGAAAAGAGCACTCTTCTACTCTACTGTGTTTCCTATGTGTTCCGAACAGTAGCTTGCTCAGAACAAAAAAACTGTACTTCCTACTCACACGGCCATATCTAGTTCAACTCTGCTTAGTAAACTGACAAGAACAGTAGCTCCTATTCAGTCCAATACACTGCACTTGCTGGGAAAAGATGGGAGGGCTATTTGCACTGTGTATGGCAATGGGAGCACAATAGTGACTTTCCTTACCAGAAAACAACTCTTGCTCGTAGGACCAGAAACTGCATGTGATTCCACTCCATTTAGGACTGGGAAACAAACGGTAGCTCGCCTTACAAGAAACACACTCTGCTTTAGAGAAAAGGGCACTCTTCTACTCTACTGTGTTTCCTATGTGTTCCAAAAAGTGAGCTTGCTCAGAACAAAAGAACTGTGCTTCCTACACACACGGCCATATCTAGTTCAATTCTGCTTAGGAACTTGACAAGAACAGTAGATCCTCTACAGTCCAATACACTGTACTTGCTGGGAACAGACGCCAGTGCTATTAGTCCTGTGTATGGCAATGGCAGCGCAATAGTGACTCTTCTTACCAGAAGACAACTATTGCTCGTAGGACCAGAAACTGCATGTGATTCAACTCCATTTAGGACTGGGAAACAAATGCTAGCTCGCCTTACATGAAACACACTCTGCATTTGAGAAAAGAGCACTCTTCTACTCTATTGTGTTTCCTATCGGGTCTGAACAGTGAGCTTGCTCAGAACAAAAGAACTGTGCTTCCTACACACACGGCCATATCTAGTTCAATTCTGCTTAGGAACCTGACAAGAACAGTAGATCCTCTTCAGTCCAATACACTGTACTTGCTGAAAAGAGACGCCAGTGCTATTTGTCCTGTGTATGGCAATGGCAGCGCAATAGTGACTCTTCTTACCATAAAAAAACTCTTGCTCGTAGGACTAGAAACTGCATGTGATTCAACTCCATTTAGGGCTGGGAAACAAACTCTAGTTCGCATTACAAGAAACACACTCTGCTTTTGAGAAAAGAGCACGCTAGCTCGCCTTACAAGAAACACACTCTGCTTTTGAGAAAAGAGCACTCTTCTACTCTACTGTGTTTCCTATGTGTTCCGAAAAGTGAGCTCGCTCAGAACAAAAAAACTGTACTTCCTACTCACACGGCCATATCTAGTTCAACTCTGCTTAGTAAACTGACTAGAACAGTAGCTCCTATTCAGTCCAATACACTGCACTTGCTGGGAAAAGAAGGGAGGGCTATTTGCACTTTGTATGGCAATGGGAGCACAATAGTGACTTTCCTTACCAGAAAACAATTCTTGCTCGTAGGACCAGAAACTGCATGTGATTCCACTCCATTTAGGACTGGGAAACAAACGGTAGCTCGCCTTACAAGAAACACACTCTGCTTCAGAGAAAAGGGCACTCTTCTACTCTACTGTGTTTCCTATGTGTTCCGAAAAGTGAGCTTGCTCAGAACAAAAGAACTGTGCTTCCTACACACACGGCCATATCTAGTCCAATTCTGCTTAGGAACCTGACAAGAACAGTAGATCCTCTACAGTCCAATACACTGTACTTGCTGGGAACAGACGCCAGTGCTATTAGTCCTGTGTATGGCAATGGCAGCGCAATAGTGACTCTTCTTACCAGAAAACAACTCTTGCTCGTAGGACCAGAAACTGTATGTGATTCAACTCCATTTAGGACTGGGAAACAAATGCTAGCTTGCCTTACGTGAAACACACTCTGCTTTTGAGAAAAGAGCAATCTTCTACTCTATTGTGTTTCTTATCGGGTCCGAACAGTGAGCTTTCTCAGAACAAAAGAACTGTGCTTCCTACACACGGGCCATATCTAGTTCAACTATGATTAGGAAACCAACAAGAACAGTAGCTCCTCTTCAGTCCAATATACTGTACTTGCGGGAAACAGACGCGAGTGCTATTTGCACTGTGTATGGCATTGGAGCACAATAGTGACTTGTCTTACCAGAAAACAACTCTTGCTCGTAGGACAAAAAACTGCATGTGACTCCACTCCATTTAGGACTGGGAAACAAACGCTAGCTCGCCTTACAAGAAACACACTCTGCTTTTGAGAAAAGAGCACTCTTCTACTCTACTGTGTTTCCTATGTGTTCCGAACAGTGAGCTTGCTCAGAACAAAAAAACTGTACTTCCTACTCACACGGCCATATCTAGTTCAAGTCTGCTTAGGAACCTGACAAGAACAGTATATCCTCTTCAGTCCAATACACTGTACTTGCTGGGAACAGACGCATGTGCGATTTGCACTGTGTATGGCAATGGGAGCACAATAGTGACTTTCCTTACCAGAAAACAACTCTTGCTCGTAGGACCAGAAACTGCATATGATTCAACTCCATTTAGGACTGGGAAACAAATGCTAGCTCTCCTTATAAGAAACACACTCTGCTTTAGAGAAAAGAGCACTCTTCTACTCTACTGTGTTTCCTATGGGGTCCAAACAGTGAGCTTGCTCAGAACAAAAGAACTGTGCTTCCTACACACACGGACCATATCTAGTTCAACTCTGCTTAGGAAACTGACAAGAACAGTAGCTCCTATTCAGTCCAATACACTGTATTTCCTGGGAAAAGACGCCAGTGCTATTTGTCCTGTGTATGGCAATGGCAGCGCAATAGGACTCTTCTTACCATAAAACAATTCTTGCTCGTAGGACCAGAAACTGCATGTGATTCAACTCCATTTAGGACTGGGAAAAAAACGCTAGCTCACCTTACAAGAAACACACTCTGCTTTAGAGAAAAGAGCACTCTTCTACTCTACTGTGTTTCCGATAGGGCCAGAACAGTGAGCTTGCTCAGAACAAAAGAACTGTGCTTCCAACACAGGGCCATAACTAGTTCAACTCTGCTTAGGAAACAGACAAGAACAGTAGCTCCTCTTCCGTCCAATACACTGTACTTGCTGGGAACAGACGGGAGGGCTATTTGCACTGTGGATGGAAATGGGAGCAAAATAGTGACTTTCCTTACCAGAAAACAGCTCTTGCTCGTAGGACCAGAAACTGCATGTGATTCAACTCCATTTAGGACTGGGAAACAAATACTAGCTCGCCTTACATAAAACACACTCTGCTTTTGATTAAAGAGCACTCTTCTACTCTACTGTGTTTCCTATGAGGTCCGAACAGTGAGCTTGCTCAGAACAAAAGAACTGTGCTTCCTACACACACGGGCCGTATCTAGTTCAACTCTGCTTAGGAAACTGACAAGAGCAGTAGCTCCTCTTCAGTCCAATACACTGTACTTGCTGGCAACAGGCGCATGTGCTATTTGTACTGTGTATGGCAATGGGAGCACAATAGTGACTTTCCTTACGAGAAAACAACTCTTGCTCATAGGACTAGAAACTGCATGTGATTCCACTCCATTTAGGACTGGGAAACAAAAGCTAGCTTGCCTTACATGAAACACACTCTGCTTTAGAGAAAAGAGCACTCTTCTACTCTACTGTGTTTCCTATGGGGTCCAAACAGTGAGCTTGCTCAGAACAAAAGAACTGTGCTTAATACACAAACGGACCACATCTAGTTCAACTCTGCTTAGGAAACTGACAAGAACAGTAGCTCCTATTCAGTCCAATACACTGTACTTGCTGGGAAAAGACGCGAGTGCTATTTGCCTTGTGTAGGGCAATGGGAGCGCAATAGTGACTTTCCTTACCAGAAAACAACTCTTGCTCGTAGGACCAGAAACTGCATGTGATTCATTTCCATTTAGGACTGGGAAACAAACGCTAGCTCGACTTCCAAGAAACACACTCTTCTTTTGATAAAAGAGCACTCTTCTACTCTACTTTGTTTCCTATAGGGCCAGAACAGTGAGCTTGCTCAGAACAAAAAAACTGCTTCCTACTCACACGGCCATATCTAGTTCAAGTCTGCTTAGGAACCTGACAAGTACAGTAGATCCTCTTCAGTTCAATAGACTGTACTTGCTGGGAACAGACGCCAGTGCTATTTGTCCTGTGTATGGCAATGGCAGCGCAATAGTTACTCTTCTTAACAGAAAACAACTCTTGCTCTTAGGACCAGAAACTTCATGTGATTCAACTCCATTTAAGACTGGGAAACAAACTCTAGCTCGCTTTACAAGAAACACACTCTGCTTTTGAGAAAAGAGCACTCTTCTACTCTACTGTGTTTCCTATAAGGCCAGAACAGTGAGCTTACTCAGAACAAAAGAACTGTGCTTCCTACACACACGGGCCATATCTAGTTCAACTCTGCTTAGGAAACTGACAAGAACAGTAGATCTTCTTGAGTCCAATACACTGTACTTGCGGGGAACAGAAGCGAGTGCTATTTGCACTGTGTATGGAAATTGGAGCACAATAGTGACCCGTCTTACCAGAAAACAATTCTTGCTCATAGGACAAAAAACTGCATGTGACTCAACTCCATTTAGGACTGGGAAACAAATGCAAGCTCGCCTTACAAGAAACACACTCTGCTTTTGAGAAAAGAGCACTCTTCTACTCTACTGTGTTTCCTATGGGGTCCGAACAGTGAGCTGCTCAGAACAAAAGAACTGTGCTTCCTACACACACAGCCATATCTAGCTCAAGTCTGCTTAGGAACCTGACAAGAACAGTAGATCCTCTTCAGTCCAATACACTGTACTTGCTGGGAACAGACGCCAGTGCTATTTGTCCTGTGTATGGCAATGGCAGCACAATAGTGACTCTTCTTACCAGAAAACAAATCTTGCTTGTAGGACCAGAAACTGCATGTGATTCAACTCCATTTAGGACTGGGAAACAAAAGCTAGCTCACCTTGCAAGAAACACACTCTGCTTTAGAGAAAAGAGCACTCTTCTACTCTACTGTTTTTCCTATAGGGCCAGAACAGTGACCTTGCTCAGAACAAGAGAACTGTGCTTCCTACACACGGGCCATATCTCGTTCAACTCTGCTTAGGAAACTGACAAGAACAGTAGCTCCTCTTTAGTCCGATACACTGTACTTGCTGGGAACAGACGCGAGTGCTATTTGCACTGTGTATGGCAATGGGAGCGCAATAGTGACTTTCCTTACCAGAAAACAACTCTTGTTCGTAAGACCAGAAACTGCATGTGATTCAACTCCATTTAGGACTGGGAAACAAATGCTAGCTCGCCTTACATGAAACACACTCTGCTTTTGAGAAAAGAGCACTCTTCTACTCTACTCTGTTTCTATGGGTTCCAAACAGTGAGCTTGCTCAGAACAAAAGAACTGTGCTTCCTACACACACGGCATATCTAGTTCAAGTCTGCTTAGGAACCTGACAAGAACAGTAGATCCTCTTCAGTCCAATACACTGTACTTGCTGGGTTCAGACGCCAGTGCTACTTGTCCTGTGTATGGCAATGGCAGTGCAATAGTGTCTCTTCTTACCAGAAAACAACTCTTGCTCGTAGGACTAGAAACTGCATGTGATTCAACTCCATTTAGTACTGGGAAACAAACGCTAGCTCGCCTTCCAAGAAACACACTCTGCTTTAGAGAAAAGAGCACTCTTCCACTCTACCGTGTTTCCTATAGGGCCAGAACAGTGAGCTTGCTCAGAACAAAAGAACTGTGCTTCCTACACACGGGCCATAACTAGTTCAACTCTGCTTAGGAAACTGACAAGAACAGTAGCTCCTCATCAGTCCGACACACTGTACTTGCTGAGAACTGACGCGAGTGCTATTTGCACTGTATATGGCATTGGGAGCACAATAGTGACTTGTCTTACCTGAAAACAACTCTTACTCATAGGACAAAAAACTGCATGTGACTCAACTCCATTTAGGACTGGGAAAGAAATGCTTGCTCGACTTCCAAGAAACACACTCTGCTTTTGAGAAAAGAGCACTCTTCTACTCTACTGTGTTTCCTATGGGGTCCAAACAGTGAGCTTGCTCAGAACAAAAGAACTGTGCTTCCTACACACACGGGCATATCTAGTTCAAGTCTGCTTAGGAACCTGACAAGAACAGTAGATCCTCTTCAGTCCAATACACTGTACTTGCTGGGTTCAGACGCCAGTGCTACTTGTCCTGTGTATGGCAATGGCAGTGCAATAGTGTCTCTTCTTACCAGAAAACAACTCTTGCTCGTAGGACCAGAAACTGCATGTGATTCCACTCCATTTAGGACTGGGAAACAAACGCTAGCTTGCCTTAAAAGAAACACACTCTGCTTTTGAGAAATGAGCACTCTTCTACTCTACTGTGTTTCCTATAGGGCCAGAACAGTGAGCTTGCTCAGAACAAAAGAACTGTGCTTCCTACACACACGGCCATATCTAGTTCAATTCTGCTTCGGAACCTGACAAGAAGAGTAGATCCTCTTCAGTCCTATACACTGTAATTGCTGGGAACAGACGCCAGTGCTGTTTGTCCTGTGTATGGCAATGGCAGCGCAATAGTGACTCTTCTTACCAGAAAACAACTCTTGCTCATAGGACCAGAAACTGCATGTGATCCACTCCATTTAGGACTGGGAAACAAACTCTAGCTCGCTTTACAAGAAACACACTCTGCTTTTGAGAAAAGAGCACTCTTCTACTCTACTGTGTTTCCTATAGGGCCAGAACAGTGAGCTTGCTCAGAACTAAAGAACTATGCTTCCTACACATGGGCCATAACTAGTTCAACTCTGCTTAGGAAACTGACAAGAACAGTAGCTGCTCTTCAGTCCGATACACTGTACTTCCTGGGAACAGACGCGAGGGCTATTTGCACTGTGTATGGCAATTGGAGCACAAGAGTGACTTGACTTACCAGAAAACAATTCTTGCTCGTAGGACAAAAAACTGCATGTGACTCAACTCCATTTAGGACTGGGAAAGAAATGCTAGCTCGACTTCCAAGAAACACACTCTGCTTTTGAGAAAAGAGCACTCTTCTACTCTACTGTGTTTCCTATGGGGTCCAAACAGTGAGCTTGCTCAGAACAAAAGAACTGTGCTTCCTACACGCACGGACCATATCTAGTTCAATTCTGCTTAGTAAACTGACAAGAACAGTAGCACCTATTCAGTCCAATACACTGTAATTGCTGGGGAAAGACGCGAGTGCTATTTGCATTGTAAAGGGCAATGGGAGCACAATAGTGTCTTTCCTTACCAGAAAACAACTCTTGTTCATAGGACCAGAAACTGCATGTGATTCAACTCCATTTAGGACTAGGAAACAAACGCTAGCTCGCCTTACAAAAACACACTCTGCTTTTGAGAAAAGAGCACTCTTCTACTCTACTGTGTTTCCTATGTGTTCCGAAAAGTGAGCTTGCTCAGAACAAAAAAACTGTGCTTCCTACACACACGGCCATATCTAGTTCAAGTCTGCTTAGGAACCTGACAAGAACAGTAGATCCTCTTCAGTTCAATACACTGTACTTGCTGGGAACAGACGCCAGTGCTATTTGTCCTGTGTATGGCAATGGCAGCGCAATAGTGACTCTTCTTACCAGAAAACAAATCTTGCTCGCAGGACCAGAAACTGCATGTGATCCACTCCATTTAGGACTGGGAAACAAACTCTAGCTCGCTTTACAAGAAACACACTCTGCTTTTGAGAAAAGAGCACTCTTCTACTCTTCTGTGTTTCCTATAGGGCCAGAACAGTGAGCTTGCTCAGAAAAAAAGAACTGTACTTCCTACACACACGGGCCATATCTAGTTCAACTCTGCTTAGGAAACTGAGAAGAACAGTAGCTCCTTTTCAGTCCAATACACTGTACTTGCTGGGAACAGACAGGAGGGCTATTTGCACTGTGTATGGCAATGGGAGCACAATAGTGACTTTCCTTACCAGAAAACAACTCCTGCTCATAGGACCAGAAACTGCATGTGATTCCACTCCATTTAGGACTGGGAAACAAACGCTAGCTCGCCTTACAAGAAACACATTCTGCTTTAGAGAAAAGAGCACTCTTCTACTCTACTGTGTTTCCTATGGGGTCCAAACAGTGAGCTTGCTCAGAACAAAAGAACTGTGCTTCCTACACACGCAGGCCATATCTAGTTCAACTCTGCTTAGGAAACTGACAAGAACAGTAGCTCCTCTTCAGTCCGATTCACTGTACTTGCTGGGAACATACGTGAGAGCTATTTGCACTATGTATGGCAAGGGGAGCACAATAGTGACTTTCCTTACCAGAAAACAACTCTTGCTCTTAGGACCAGAAACTGCATGTGATTCAACTCCATTTAGGACTGGGAAACAAACGCTTGCTCGCCTTACAAGAAACACACTCTGCTTTAGAGAAAAGAGCACTCTTCTACTCTACTGTGTTTCCTATGGTGTCCGAACAGTGAGCTTGCTCAGAACAAAAGAACTGTGCTTCCTACACACATGGCCATATCTAGTTCAATTCTGCTTAGGAACCTGACAAGAACAGTAGATCCTCTTCAGTCCAATACACTGTACTTGCTGGGAACAGACGCCAGTGCTATTTGTCCTATGTATGGCAATGGCAGCGCAATAGTGACTCTTCTTACCAGAAAACAACTCTTGCTCGTAGGACTAGAAACTGCATGTGATTCAACTCCATTTAGGACTGGGAAACAAACGCTAGCTCGCCTTCCAAGAAACACACTCTGCTTTAGAGAAAAGAGCACTCTTCCACTCTACTGTGTTTCCTATAGGGCCAGAACAGTGAGCTTGCTCAGAACAAAAGAACTGTGCTTCCTACACAGGGGCCATAACCAGTTCAACTCTGCTTAGGAAACTGAAAAGAACAGTAGATCCTCTTCAGTCCGATACACTGTACTTGCTGGGAACAGACGCGAGTGCTATTTGCACTGTGTATGGCAATGGGAGCACAATAGTGACTTTCCTTACCAAAAAACAACTCTTGATCGTAGGACCAGAAACTGCATATGATCAACTCCATTTAGTACTGGGAAACAAATGCTAGCTCGCCTTACATGTAACACACTCTGCTTTTGAGAAAAGAGCACTCTTCTTCTGTACTGTGTTTCCTATGGGGTACAAACAGTGAGCTTGCTCAGAACAAAAGAACTGTGCTTCCTACACGCACGGACCGTATCTAGTTCAATTCTCCTTAGGAAACTGACAAGAACAGTAGCTCCTCTTCCGTCCAATACACTGTACTTGCGCGGAACAGACGCGAGTGCTATTTGCACTGTGTATGGCAATTGGAGCACAATAGTGACTTGTCTTACCAGAAAACAACTCTTGCTCGTAGGACAAAAAACTGCATGTGACTCAACTCCATTTAGGACTGGGAAAGAAACACTAGCTCGACTTCCAAGAAGCACACTCTCCTTTTGAGAAAAGAGCACTCTTCTACTCTACTGTGTTTTCTATGGGGTCCAAACAGTGAGCTTGCTTAGAAAAAAAGAACTGTGCTTCCTACACGCACGGACCATATCTAGTTCAACTCTGCTTAGTAAACTGACAAGAACAGTAGCTCCTATTCAGTCCAATACACTGTACTTGCTGGGAAAAGACGCGAGTGCTATTTGCCTTGTGAAGGGCAATGGGAGCGCAATAGTGACTTTCCTTACCAGAAAACAACTCTTGTTCATAGGACCAGAAACTGCATGTGATTCAACTCCATTTAGGACTAGGAAACAAACGCTAGCTCGCCTTACAAAAACACACTCTGCTTTTGAGAAAAGAGCACTCTTCTACTCTACTGTGTTTCCTATGTGTTCCGAAAAGTGAGCTTCCTCAGAACAAAAAAACTGTGCTTCCTACACACGGGCCATATCTAGTTCAACTCTGCTTTGGAAACTGACAAGAACAGTAGATCCTCTTCAGTCCAATACACTGCACTTGCTGGGAACTGACGCGAGTGCTATTTGTCCTGTGTATGGCAATTGGAGCACAATAGTGACTTGTCTTACCAGAAAACATCTCTTGCTCGTAAGACAAAAAACTGCATGTGACTCAACTCCATTTAGGACTGGGAAACAAACGCTAGCTTGACTTCCAAGAAACACACTCTGCTTTTGATAAAAGAGCACTCTTCTACTCTACTTTGTTTCCTATAGGGCCAGAAGAGTGAGCTTGCTCAGAACAAAGAAACTGTGCTTCCTACTCACACGGCCATATCTAGTTCCAGTCGGCTTAGGAACCTGACAAGTACAGTAGATCCTCTTCATTTCAATAGACTGTATTGCTGGGAACAGACGCCAGTGCTATTTGTCCCGTGTATGGCAATGGCAGCGCAATATGTACTCTTCTTAACAGAAAACAACTCTTGCTCTTAGGAACAGAAACTTCATTTGATTCAACTCCATTTAGGACTGGGAAATAAGCGCTAGCTCGCTTTACAAGAAACACACTCTGCTTTTGAGAAAAGAGCACTCTTCTACTCTACTGTGTTTCCTATAAGGCCAGAACAGTGAGCTTGCTCAGAAAAAAAGAACTGTGCTTCCTACACACGGGCCATAACTAGTTCAACTTTGCTTAGGAAACTGACAAGAACAGTAGCTCCTCTTCAGTCCGATACACTGTACTTGCTGGGAACAGACGCGAGTGCTATTTGCACTCTGTAGGGCAATGGGAGCGCAATAGTGACTTTCCTTACCGGAAAACAACTCTTGATCGTAGGACCAGAAAATGCATGTGATTCAACTCCATTTAGGACTGGGAAACAAATGCTAGCTCGCCTTACATGAAACACACTCTGCTTTTGGGAAAAGAGCACTCTTCTAATCTACTGTGCTTCCTATGGGGTCCGAACAGTGAGCTTACTCAGAACAAAAGAACTGTGCTTCCTACACACACGGGCCATATCTAGTTCAACTCTGCTTAGGAAACTGACAAGAACAGTAGATCTTCTTCAGTCCAATACACTGTACTTGCGGGGAACAGACGCGAGTGCTATTTGCACTGTGTATGGCAATTGGAGCACAAAAGTGACCCGTCTTACCAGAAAACAATTCTTGATCGTAGGACAAAAAACTGCATGTGACTCAACTCCATTTAGGACTGGGAAACAAACGCTAGCTCTCCTTACAAGAAACACACTCTGCTTTTGAGAAAAGAGCACTCTTCTACTCTACTGTTTCCTATAGGGCCAGAACAGTGAGCTTGCTCAGAAAAAAAGAACTGTGCTTCCTACACACGGGCCATATCTAGTTCAACTCTGCTTAGGAAACTGACAAGAACAGTAGCTCCTCTTCAGTCTGATACACTGTACTTGCTGGGAACAGACGCCAGTGCTATTTGTCCTGTGTATGGCAATGGCAGCGCAATAGTGACTCTTCTTACCAGAAAACAAATCTTGCTCGTAGGACCAGAAACTGCATGTGATTCCACTCCCTTTAGGACTGGGAAACAAACTCTAGCTCGCTTTACAAGAAACACACTCTACTTTTGAGAAAAGAGCACTCTTCTACTCTTCTGTTTTTCCTATAGGGCCAGAACAGTGAGCTTGCTCAGAAAAAAAGAACTGTACTTCCTACACACACGGGCCATATCTAGTTCAACTCTGCTTAGGAAACTGAGAAGAACAGTAGCTCCTTTTCAGTCCAATACACTGTACTTGCTGGGAACAGACGCCAGTGCTATTTGTCCTATGTATGGCAATGGGAGCGCAATAGTGACTCTTCTTACCAGAAAACAACTCTTGCTCGTAGGACTAGAAACTGCATGTGATTCAACTCCATTTAGTACTGGGAAACAAACGCTAGCTCGCCTTCCAAGAAACACACTCTGCTTTAGAGAAAAGAGCACTCTTCCACTCTACCGTGTTTCCTATAGGGCCAGAACAGTGAGCTTGCTCAGAACAAAAGAACTGTGCTTCCTACACACGGGCCATAACTAGTTCAACTCTGCTTAGGAAACTGACAAGAACAGTAGCTCCTCATCAGTCCGACACACTGTACTTGCTGAGAACTGACGCGAGTGCTATTTGCACTGTATATGGCATTGGGAGCACAATAGTGACTTGTCTTACCTGAAAACAACTCTTACTCGTAGGACAAAAAACTGCATGTGACTCAACTCCATTTAGGACTGGGAAAGAAATGCTTGCTCGACTTCCAAGAAACACACTCTGCTTTTGAGAAAAGAGCACTCTTCTACTCTACTGTGTTTCCTATGGGGTCCAAACAGTGAGCTTGCTCAGAACAAAAGAACTGTGCTTCCTACACACACGGGCATATCTAGTTCAAGTCTGCTTAGGAACCTGACAAGAACAGTAGATCCTCTTCAGTCCAATACACTGTACTTGCTGGGTTCAGACGCCAGTGCTACTTGTCCTGTGTATGGCAATGGCAGTGCAATAGTGTCTCTTCTTACCAGAAAACAACTCTTGCTCGTAGGACCAGAAACTGCATGTGATTCCACTCCATTTAGGACTGGGAAACAAACGCTAGCTTGCCTTAAAAGAAACACACTCTGCTTTTGAGAAAAGAGCACTCTTCTACTCTACTGTGTTTCCTATAGGGCCAGAACAGTGAGCTTGCTCAGAACAAAAGAACTGTGCTTCCTACACACACGGCCATATCTAGTTCAATTCTGCTTCGGAACCTGACAAGAAGAGTAGATCCTCTTCAGTCCTATACACTGTAATTGCTGGGAACAGATGCCAGTGCTGTTTGTCCTGTGTATGGCAATGGCAGCGCAATAGTGACTCTTCTTACCAGAAAACAACTCTTGCTCATAGGACCAGAAACTGCATGTGATCCACTCCATTTAGGACTGGGAAACAAACTCTAGCTCGCTTTACAAGAAACACACTCTGCTTTTGAGAAAAGAGCACTCTTCTACTCTACTGTGTTTCCTATAGGGCCAGAACAGTGAGCTTGCTCAGAACTAAAGAACTATGCTTCCTACACATGGGCCATAACTAGTTCAACTCTGCTTAGGAAACTGACAAGAACAGTAGCTGCTCTTCAGTCCGATACACTGTACTTCCTGGGAACAGACGCGAGGGCTATTTGCACTGTGTATGGCAATTGGAGCACAATAGTGACTTGACTTACCAGAAAACAATTCTTGCTCGTAGGACAAAAAACTGCATGTGACTCAACTCCATTTAGGACTGGGAAAGAAATGCTAGCTCGACTTCCAAGAAACACACTCTGCTTTTGAGAAAAGAGCACTCTTCTACTCTACTGTGTTTCCTATGGGGTCCAAACAGTGAGCTTGCTCAGAACAAAAGAACTGTGCTTCCTACACGCACGGACCATATCTAGTTCAATTCTGCTTAGTAAACTGACAAGAACAGTAGCACCTATTCAGTCCAATACACTGTAATTGCTGGGAAAAGACGCGAGTGCTATTTGCATTGTAAAGGGCAATGGGAGCGCAATAGTGTCTTTCCTTACCAGAAAACAACTCTTGTTCATAGGACCAGAAACTGCATGTGATTCAACTCCATTTAGGACTAGGAAACAAACGCTAGCTCGCCTTACAAAAACACACTCTGCTTTTGAGAAAAGAGCACTCTTCTACTCTACTGTGTTTCCTATGTGTTCCGAAAAGTGAGCTTGCTCAGAACAAAAAAACTGTGCTTCCTACACACACGGCCATGTCTAGTTCAAGTCTGCTTAGGAACCTGACAAGTACAGTAGATCCTCTTCAGTTCAATACACTGTACTTGCTGGGAACAGACGCCAGTGCTATTTGTCCTGTGTATGGCAATGGCAGCGCAATAGTGACTCTTCTTACCAGAAAACAAATCTTGCTCGCAGGACCAGAAACTGTATGTGATTCCACTCCATTTAGGACTGGGAAACAAACGCTAGCTCGCCTTACAAGAAACACATTCTGCTTTAGAGAAAAGAGCACTCTTCTACTCTACTGTGTTTCCTATATGGCCAGAACAGTGAGCTTGCTCAGAAAAAAAGAACTGTACTTCCTACACACACGGGCCATATCTAGTTCAACTCTGCTTAGGAAACTGAGAAGAACAGTAGCTCCTTTTCAGTCCAATACACTGTACTTGCTGGGAACAGACGCCAGTGCTATTTGTACTGTATATGTCAATGGCAGCACAATAGTGACTCTTCTTACCATAAAACAATTCTTGCTCGTAGGACCAGAAACTGCATGTGATTCAACTCCATTTAGGACTGGGAAACAAAAGCTAGCTCGCCTTACAAGAAACACACTCTGCTTTTGAGAAAAGAGCACTCTTCTACTCTACTGTGTTTCCTATGTGTTCCGAACAGTGAGCTTGCTCAGAACAAAAAAACTGTACTTCCTACTCACACGGCCATATCTAGTTCAACTCTGCTTAGTAAACTGACAAGAACAATTGCTCCTATTCAGTCCAATACACTGCACTTGCTGAAAAAAGATGGGAGTGCTCTTTGCACTGTGTATGGCAATGGGAGCACAATAGTGACTTTCCTTACCAGAAAACAACTCTTGCTCGTAGGACCAGAAACTGCATGTGATTCCACTCCATTTAGGACTGGGAAACAATCGGTAGCTGGCCTTACAAGAAACACACTCTGCTTTAGAGAAAAGGGCACTCTTCTACTCTACTGTGTTTCCTATGTGTTCCGAAAATTGAGCTTGCTCAGAACAAAAGAACTGTGCTTCCTACACACACGGCCATATCTAGTTCAATTCTGCTTTGGAACCTGACAAGAACAGTAGATCCTCTACAGTCCAATACACTGTACTTGCTGGGAACAGACGCCAGTGCTATTAGTCCTGTGTATGGCAATGGCAGCGCAATAGTGACTCTTCTTACCAGAAAACAACTCTTGCTCGTAGGACCAGAAACTGCATGTGATTCAACTCCATTTAGTACTGGGAATCAAACTCAAGCTCGCTTTACAAGAAACACACTCTGCTTTTGAGAAAAGAGCACTCTTCTACTCTACTGTGTTTCCTATAGGGCCAGAAGAGTGAGCTTGCTCAGAACATAAGAAATGTGCTTCCTACACACACGGGCCATATCTAGTTCAACTCTGCTTAGGAAACTGACAAGAACAGTAGCTCCTCTTCAGTCCAATACACTGTACTTCCTGGGAACAGACGGGAGGGCTATTTGCACTGTGTATGGTAAAGGGAGCGCAATAGTGACTTTCCTTACCAGAAAACAACTCTTGCTCGTAGGACAAAAAACTGCACGTGACTCAACTCCATTTAGGACTAGGAAACAAACGCTAGCTCGCCTTACAAGAAACACACTCTGCTTTTGAGAAAAGAGCACTCTTCTACTCTACTGTGTTTCCTATTGGGTCTGAACAGTGAGCTTGCTCAGAACAAAAGAACTGTGCTTTATACACACGGCCATAAGTAGTTCAATTCTGCTTAGGAACCTGACAAGAACAGTAGATCCTCTTCAGTCCAATACTCTGTATTTCCTGGGAAGAGACGCCAGTGCTATTTGTCCTGTGTATGGCAATGGCAGCACAATAGTGACTCTTCTTACCATAAAACAACTCTTGCTCGTAGGACCAAAAACTACATGTGATTCAACTCCATTTAAGACTGGGAAACAAACGCTAGCTCGCCTTCCATGAAACACACTCTGCTTTAGAGAAAAGAGCACTCTTCTACTCTACTGTGTTTCCTTTAGGGCCAGAACAGTGAGCTTGCTCAGAACAAAAGAACTGTGCTTCCTACACACGGGTCTTATCTAGTTCAACTCTGCTTAGGAAACTGACAAGAACAGTAGCTCCTCTTCAGTCTGATACACTGTACTTACTCGGAACAGACGCGAGTGCTATTTGCACTGGGTATGGCAATGGGAGCGCAATAGTGACTTTCTTTACCAGAAAACAACTCTTCTTCATAGGACCAGAAACTGCATGTGATTCAACTCCATTTAACTAGGAAACAAACGCTAGCTCGCCTTACAAAAACACACTCTGCTTTTGAGAAAAGAGCACGCTTCTACTCTACTGTGTTTCCTATACGGCCAGAAGAGTGAGCTTGCTCAGAACATAAGAACTCTGCTTCCTACACACAAGGGCCATATCATGTTCAACTCTGCTTAGGAAACTGACAAGAACAGTAGCTCCTCTTCAGTCCGATACACTGTACTTGCTGGGAACAGACGCGAGAGCTATTTGCACTGTGTATGGCAAGGGGAGCGAAATAGTGACTTTCCTTACCAGAAAACAACTCATGCTCTTATGACCAGAAACTGCATGTGATTCAACTCCATTTAGGACTGGGAAACAAATGCTAGCTCGCCTTACAAGAAACACACTCTGCTTTTGAGAAAAGAGCACTCTTCTACTCTACTGTGCTTCCTATGGGGTCCGAACAGTGAGCTTGCTCAGAACAAAAGAACTGTGCTTCCTACACACACGGGCCATATCTAGTTCAACTCTGCTTAGGAAACTGACAAGAACAGTAGCTCCTCTTCAGTCCAATACAGTGTACTTGCGGGGAACAGACGCGAGTGCTCTTTGCACTGTGTATGGCAAATGGAGCACAATAGTGACTCGTCTTACCGGAAAACAACTCTTGCTCATAGGACCAGAAACTGCATGTGACTCAACTCCATTTAGGACTGGGAAACAAATGCTAGCTCGCCTTACAAGAAACACACTCTGCTTTTGATAAAAGCGCACTCTTCTACTCTACTGTGTTTCCTATGGGGTCCGAACAGTGAGCCTGCTCAGAACAGAAGAACTGTGCTTCCTACATACAAGACCATATCTAGTTCAATTCTGTTTAGGAACCTGACAAGAACAGTAGATCCTCTTCAGTCCAATACACTGTACTTGCTGGGAACAGACGCCAGTGCTATTTGTCCTGTGTATGGCAAAGGCAGCACAATAGTGACTCTTCTTACTATAAAACAACTCTTGCTCGTAGGACCAGAAACTGCATGTGATTCAACTCCATTTAGGACTGGGAAACAAAAGCTAGCTCACCTTACAAGAAACACACTCTGCTTTTGTGGAAAGAGCACTCTTTTACTCTACTGTGTTTCCTATAGGGCCAGAACAGTGAGCTTGCTCAGAACAAAAGAACTGTGCTTCCAACACAGGGCCATAACTAGGTCAACTCTGCTTAGGAAACTGACAAGAACAGTAGCTCCTCTTCCGTCCAATACACTGTACTTGCTTGGAACAGACAGGAGGGCTATTTGCACTGTGGATGGCAATGGAAGCAAAATAGTGACTTTCCTTACCAGAAAACAGCTCTTGGTCATAGGACCAGAAACTGCATGTGATTCAACTCCATTTAGGACTGGGAAACAAATGCCAGCTCGCCTTACATGAAATACACTCTGCTTTTGATTAAAGAGCACTCTTCTACTCTACTGTGTTTCCTATGAGGTCCGAACAAGGGCTTGCTCAGAACAAAAGAACTGTGCTTCCTACACACACGGGCCATATCTAGTTCAACTCTGCTTAGGAAACTGACAAGAACAGTAGCTCCTTCTCAGTCCAATACACTGTACTTGCTGGCAACAGGCGCATGTGCTATTTGCACTGTGTATGGCAATGGGAGCGCAATAGTGACTTTCCTTACCAGAAAACAACTCTTGCTCATAGGACTAGAAACTGCATGTGATTCCACTCCATTTAGGACTGGGAAACAAATGCTAGCTCGCCTTACAAGAAACACACTCTGCTTTAGAGAAAATAGCACTCTTCTACTCTACTGTGTTTCCTATGGGGTCCAAACAGTGAACTTGCTCAGAATAAAAGAACTGTGCTTAATACACACACGGACCACATCTAGTTCAACTCTGGTTAGGAAACTGACAAGAACAGTAGCTCCTATTCAGTCCAATACACTGTACTTGCTGGGAAAAGACGCGAGTGCTATTTGCCTTGTGTAGGGCAATGGGAGCGCAATAGTGACTTTCCTTACAAGAAAACAACTCTTGTTCGTAGGACCAGAAACTGCATGTGATTCAACTCCATTTAGGACTGGGAAACAAACTCTAGCTCGCTTTACAAGAAACACACTCTGCTTTTGAGAAAAGAGCACTCTTCTACTCTACTGTGTTTCCTATGTGTTCCGAAAAGTGAGCTTGCTCAGAACAAAAGAACTGTGCTTCCTAAACACACGGGCCATATCTAGTTCAACTCTGCTTAGGAAACTGACAAGAACAGTAGCTCCTCTTCAGTCCGATACACTGTACTTGTGGTGAGCAGAAGCGAGTGATATTTGCACTGTGTATGGCAATGGGAGCGTAATAGTGACTTTCCTTTCCAGAAAACAACTCTTGCTCGTAGGACCAGAAACTGCATGTGATTCAACTCAATTTAGGACTGGGAAACAAATGCTAGCTCGCCTTACATGAAACACACTCTGCTTTTGAGAAAAGAGCACTCTTCTAGTCTACTGTGTTTCCTATGGGGTCTGAACAGTGAGCTTGCTCAGAACAAAAGAACTGTGCTTCCTAAACACATGGCCATATCTAGTTCAATTCTGCTTAGGAACCTGACAAGAAAAGTAGATCCTCTTCAGTCCATTACACTGTACTTGCTGGGAACAGACGCCAGTGCTATTTGTCCTGTGTATGGCAATGGCAGAGCAATAGTGACTCTTGTTACCATAAAACAACTCTTGCTCTTAGACTAGAAACAGCATGTGATTCAACTCCATTTAGGACTGGGAAACAAAATCAAGCTCGCTTTACAAGAAACACACTCTGCTTTTGAGAAAAGAGCACTCTTCTACTCTACTGTGTTTCCTATAGGGCTAGAAGAGTGAGCTTGCTGAGAAAAAGAACTGTGCTTCCTACACACACGGACCATATCTAGTTCAACTCTTCTTAGGAAACTGAGAAGAACAGTAGCTCCTCTTCAGTCCAATACACTGTACTTGCTGGGAACAGACGGGAGGGCTATTTGCAATGTGTATGGCAATGGGAGCACAATAGTGACTTTTCTTACCAGAAAACAACTCTTGCTCGTAGGACCAGAAACTGCATGTGATTCCACTCCATTTAGGACTGGGAAACAAATGTTAGCTCGCCTTTCAAACACACTTTGCTTTAAAGAAAAGAGCACTCTTTTACTCTACTGTGTTTCCTATGGGATCCAAACAGTGAGCTTGCTCAGAACAAAAGAACTGTGCTTCAAACACATACGGACCATATCTAGTTCAACTCTGCTTAGGAAACTGACAAGAACAGTAGCTCCTATTCACTCCAATACACTGCACTTGCTGGGAAAAGACGCGAGTGCTATTTGCCTTGTGTAGGGTAATGGGAGGGCAATAGTGACTTTCCTTACCAGAAAACAACTCTTGCTCGTAGGACCAGAAAATTCATGTGATTCAACTCCATTTAGGACTGGGAAACAAAAGCTAGCTCACCTTACAGAAACACACTCTGCTTTAGAGAAAAGAGCACTCTTCTACTCTACTGTGTTTCCCATAGGGCCAGAACAGTGAGCTTGCTCAGAACAAAGAACTGTGCTTCCTACACAGGGGCCATATCTAGTTCAACTCTGCTTAGGAAACTGACAAGAACAGTAGCTCCTCTTCAGTCCCATATACTGTACTTGCAGGGAACTGACGCGAGTGCTATTTGCACTGTGTATGGCAATTGGAGCACAATAGTGACTCGCCCTACCAGAAAACAACTCTTGCTCCTAGGACAAAAACCTGCTCGTGACTCAACTCCATTTAGGACTGGGAAACAAACGCTAGCTCGCCTTAAAAGAAACACACTCTGCTTTTGAGAAAAGAGCACTCTTCTACTACACTGTGTTTCCTATGAGGTCCGAACACTGAGCTTCCTCAGAACAAAAGAACTGTGCTTCCTACACACACGGCCATATCTAGTTCAATTCTGCTTAGGAACCTGACAAGAACAGTAGCTTCTCTTCAGTCCAATACACCGTACTTGCTGGGAACAGACGCCAGTGTTATTTGTCCTGTGTATGGCAATGGCAGCGCAATAGTGACTCTTCTTACCATAAAACAACTCTTGCTCGTAGGACCAGAAACTGCATGTATTTCAACTCCATTTAGGACTGGGAAACAAAAGCTAGCTGACCTTACAAGAAACACACTCTGCTTTAGAGAAAAGAGCACTCTTCTACTCTGCTGTGTTTCTTATAGGGCCAGAACAGTGAGCTTACTCAGAACAAAAGAACTGTGCTTCCTACACACACGGGCCATATCTAGTTCAACTCTACTTAGGAAACTGACAAGAACAGTAACTCCTATTCAGTCCAATACACTGTACTTGCTGGGAAAAGACGCGAGTGCTATTTGCCTTGTGTAAGGCAATGGGCGCGCAATAGTGACTTTCCTTACCAGAAAACAACTCTTGTTCTTAGGACCAGAAACTGCATGTGACTCAAATCCATTTAGGACTGGGAAACAAACGCTAGCTTGCCTTACAAGAAACACACTCTGCTTTTGAGAAAAGAGCACTCTTCTCCTCTACTGTGTTTCCTATTGGGTCTGAACAGTGAGCTTGCTCAGAACAAAAGAACTGTGCTTCCTACACACACGGGCCATATCTAGTTCAACTCTGCTTAGGAAACTGACAAGAACAGTAGCTCCTCTTCAGTCCGATACACTGTACTTGCTGGGAACAGACGCGAGAGCTATTTGCACTATGTATGGCAAGGGGAGCACAATAGTGACTTTCCTTACCAGATAACAACTCTTGCTCGTAGGACCAGAAACTGCATGTGATTCCACTCCATTTAGGACTGGGAAACAAACTCTAGCTCGCTTTACAAGAAACACAGTCTGCTTTTGAGAAAAGAGCACTCTTCTACTCTACTGTGTTTCCTATGGGGTCCGAACAGTGAGCTTGCTCAGAACAAAACAACTGAGCTTCCTACACACGGGCCATATCTAGTTCAACTCTACTTAGGAAACTGACAAGAACAGTAGATCCTCTTCAGTCCAATACACTGTACTTTGGGGGAACAGACGCGAGAGCTATTTGTACTGTGTATGGCAATTGGAGCACAATAGTGACTCGTCTTACCAGAAAACAACTCTTGCTCGTAGGACAAAAAACTGCACGTGACTCAACTCCATTTAGGACGGGGAACAAACGCTAGCTCGCCTTACAAGAAACACACTCTGCTTTTGAGAAAAGAGCACTCTTCTACTCTACTGTGTTTCCTATTGGGTCTGAACAGTGAGCTTGCTCAGAACAAAAGAACTGTGCTTTATACACACACGGCCATAACTAGTTCAATTCTGCTTAGGAACCTGACAAGAACAGTAGATCCTCTTCAGTCCAATACTCTGTATTTCCTGGGAACAGACGCCAGTGCTATTTTTCCTGTGTATGGCAATGGCAGCGCAATAGTGACTCTTCTTACCATAAAACAACTCTTGCTCGCAGGACCAGAAACTACATGTGATTCAACTCCATTTAGGACTGGGAAACAAACGCTAGCTCACCTTACAAGAAACACACTCTGCTTTAGAGAAAAGAGCACTCTTCTACTCTACTGTGTTTCCTATAGGGCCAGAACAGTGAGCTTGCTCAGAACAAAAGAACAGTGCTTCCTACACAAGGGTCTTATCTAGTTCAACTCTGCTTAGGAAACTGACAAGAACAGTAGCTCCTCTTCAGTCCGATACACTGTACTTGCTGGGAACAGACGCGAGTGCTATTTGCACTGTGTATGGCAATGGGAGCGCAATAGTGACTTTCTTTACCAGAAAACAACTCTTCTTCGTAGGACCAGAAACTGCATGTGATTCAACTCCATTTAACTAGGAAACAAACGCTAGCTTGCCTTACAAAAACACACTCTGCTTTTGAGAAAAGAGCACGCTTCTACTCTACTGTGTTTCCTATAGGGCCAGAAGAGTGAGCTTGCTCAGAACATAAGAACTGTGCTTCCTACACACAAGGGCCATATCATGTTCAACTCTGCTTAGGAAACTGACAAGAACAGTAGCTCCTCTTCAGTCCGATACACTGTACTTGCTGGGAACAGACGCGAGAGCTATTTGCACTGTGTATGGCAATTGGAGCACAATAGTGACTCGCCCTACCAGAAAACAACTCTTGCTCCTAGGACAAAAACCTGCACGTGACTCAACTCCATTTAGGACTGGGAAACAAACGCTAGCTCGCCTTAAAAGAATCACACTCTGCTTTTGAGAAAAGAGCACTCTTCTACTACACTGTGTTTCCTATGGGGTCCGAACACTGAGCTTCCTCAGAACAAAAGAACTGTGCTTCCTACACACACGGCCATATCTAGTTCAATTCTGCTTAGGAACCTCACAAGAACAGTAGCTTCTCTTCTATCCAATACACCGTACTTGCTGGGAACAGACGCCAGTGTTATTTGTCCTGTGTATGGCAATGGCAGCGCAATAGTGACTCTTCTTACCATAAAAAAACTCTTGCTCGTAGGACCAGAAACTGCATGTGATTCAACTCCATTTAGGACTGGGAAACAAAAGCTAGCTGACCTTACAAGAAACACACTCTGCTTTAGAGCAAGGAGCACTCTTCTACTCTGCTGTGTTTCCTATAGGGCCAGAACAGTGAGCTTGCTCAGAACAAAAGAACTGTGCTTCCTACACACACGGGCCATATCTAGTTCAACTCTACTTAGGAAACTGACAAGAACAGTAACTCCTATTCAGTCCAATACACTGTACTTGCTGGGAAAAGACGCGAGTGCTATTTGCCTTGTGTAAGGCAATGGGCGCGCACTAGTGACTTTCCTTACCAGAAAACAACTCTTGTTCTTAGGACCAGAAACTGCATGTGACTCAAATCCACTTAGGACTGGGAAACAAACGCTAGCTCGCCTTACAAGGAACACACTCTGCTTTTGAGAAAAGAGAACTCTTCTCCTCTACTGTGTTTCCTATTGGGTCTGAACAGTGAGCTTGCTCAGAACAAAAGAACTGTGCTTCCTACACACACGGGCCATATCTAGTTCAACTCTGCTTAGGAAACTGACAAGAACAGTAGCTCCTCTTCAGTCCAATACACTGTACTTGCTGGGAACAGACGCGAGAGCTATTTGCACTATGTATGGCAAGGGGAGCGCAATAGTGACTTTCCTTACCAGAAAACAACTCTTGCTCGTAGGACCAGAAACTGCATGTGATTCCACTCCATTTAGGACTGGGAAACAAACTCTAGCTCGCTTTACAAGAAACACAGTCTGCTTTTGAGAAAAGAGCACTCTTCTACTCTACTGTGTTTCCTATGGGTTCCGAACAGTGAGCTTGGTCATAACAAAAGAACTGTGCTTCCTACACACACGGGCCATATCTAGTTCAACTCTGCTTAGGAAACGGACAAGAACAGTAGCTCCTCTTCAGTCCAATACACTGTACTTGCTGGGAACAGACGCGAGTGCTATTTGCACTGTGTGTGGCAATGGGAGCGCAATAGTGACTCTTCTACCAGAAAACAACTCTTGCTCGTAGGACCAGAAACTGCATGTGATTCTACTCCATTTAGGACTGGGAAAGAAACGCTAGCTCGCCTTACAAGAAACACAGTCTGCTTTTGAGAAGAGAGCACTCTTCTACTCTACTGTGTTTCCTATGGGGTCCGAACAGTGAGCCTGCTCAGAACAAAAGAACTGTGCTTCCTACATACAAGACCATATCTAGTTCAATTCTGTTTAGGAACCTGACAAGAACAGTAGATCCTCTTCAGTCCAATACACTGTACTTGCTGGGAACAGACGCCAGTGCTTTTTGTCCTGTGTATGGCAATGGCAGCGCAATAGTGACTCTTCTTACTATAAAACAACTCTTGCTCGTAGGACCAGAAACTGCATGTGATTCAACTCCATTTAGGACTGGGAAACAAAAGCTAGCTCACCTTACAAGAAACACACTCTGCTTTTGTGGAAAGAGCACTCTTCTACTCTACTGTGTTTCCTATAGGGCCAGAACAGTGAGCTTGCTCAGAACAAAAGAACTGTGCTTCCAACACAGGGCCATAACTAGTTCAACTCTGCTTAGGAAACTGACAAGAACAGTAGCTCCTCTTCCGTCCAATACACTGTACTTGCTTGGAACAGACAGGAGGGCTATTTGCACTGTGGATGGCAATGGGAGCAAAATAGTGACTTTCCTTACCAGAAAACAACTCTTGCTCGTAGGACTAGAAACTGCATGTGATTCCACTCCATTTAGGACTGGGAAACAAATGCTAGCTCGCCTTACAAGAAACACACTCTGCTTTAGAGAAAATAGCACTCTTCTACTCTACTGTGTTTCCTATGGGGTCCAAACAGTGAACTTGCTCAGAATAAAAGAACTGTGCTTAATACACACACGGACCACATCTAGTTCAACTCTGGTTAGGAAACTGACAAGAACAGTAGCTCCTATTCAGTCCAATACACTGTACTTGCTGGGAAAAGACGCGAGTGCTATTTGCCTTGTAAAGGGCAATGGGAGCACAATAGTGACTTTCCTTACCAGAAAACAACTCTTGTTCATAGGACCAGAAACTGCATGTGATTCAACTCCATTTAGGACTAGGAAACAAACGCTAGCTCGCCTTACAAAAACACACTCTGCTTTTGAGAAAAGAGCACTCTTCTACTCTACTGTGTTTCCTATGTGTTCCGAAAAGTGAGCTTGCTCAGAACAAAAGAACTGTGCTTCCTACACACACGGCCATATCTAGTTCAATTCTGCCTAGGAACCTGACAAGAACAGTAGATCCTCTACAGTCCAATACACTGTACTTGCTGGGAACAGACGCCAGTGCTATTAGTCCTGTGTATGGCAATGACAGCGCAATAGTGACTCTTCTTACCAGAAAACAACTCTTGCTCGTAGCACCAGAAACTGCATGTGATTCAACTCCATTTAGGACTGGGAAACAAATGCTAGCTCGCCTTACATGAAACACACTCTGCATTTGAGAAAAGAGCACTCTTCTACTCTATTGTGTTTCCTATCGGGTCCGAACAGTGAGCTTGCTCAGAACAAAAGAACTATGCTTCTTACACACACGGGCCATATCTAGTTCAACTCTGCTTAGGAAACCAACAAGAACAGTAGCTCCTCTTCAGTCCAATACACTGTACTTGCGGGGAACAGACGCGAGTGCTATTTGCACTGTGTATGGCATTGGAGCACAATAGTGACTTGTCTTACCAGAAAACAACTCTTGCTCGTAGGACAAAAAACTGCATGTGACTCAACTCCATTTAAGACTGGGAAACAAACGCTAGCTCGCCTTACATGAAACACACTGTGATTTTGAGAAAAGAGCACTCTTCTACTCTACTGTGTTTCCTATGTGTTCCGAACAGTGAGCTTGCTCAGAACAAAAAAACTATACTTCCTACTCACACGGCCATATCTAGTTCAAGTCTGCTTAGGATCTTGACGAGAACAGTATATCCTCTTCAGTCCAATACACTGTACTTGCTGTGAACAGACGCCAGTGCTATTTGTCCTGTGTATGGCAATGGCAGCGCAATAGTGACACTTCTTACCAGAAAACAACTCTTGCTCGTAGGACCAGAAACTTCATGTGATTCAACTCCATTTAGGACTGGGAAACAAACTCTAGCTTGCTTTACAAGAAACACACTCTGCTTTTGAGAAAAGAGCACTCTTCTACTCTACTGTGTTTCCTATAGGGCCAGAAGAGTGAGCTTGCTCGGAACAAAAGAACTGTGCTTCCTACACACACGGACCATATCTAGTTCAACTCTGCTTAGGAAACTGAAAAGAACAGTAGCTCCTCTTCAGTCTAATACACTGTACTTGCTGGGAACAGACGGAAGGGCTATTTGCACTGTGTATGGCAAAGGGAGCGCAATACTGACTTTCCTTACCAGAAAACAACTCTTGCTCATAGGACCAGAAACTGCATGTGATTCCACTCCATTTAGGACTGGGAAACAAACGGTAGCATGCCTTACAAGAAACACAACCTGCTTTAGAGAAAAGAGCACTCTTCTACTCTACTGTGTTTCCTATGGGGTCCAAACAGTGAGCTTGCTCAGAACAAAAGAACAGTGCTTCCTACACACACGGACCATATCTAGTTCAACTCTGCTTAGTAAACTAACAAGAAGAGTAGCTCCTATTCAGTCCAATACACTGTACTTGCTGGGAAAAGACGCGAGTGCTATTTGCCTTGTGAAGGGTAATGGGAGCACAATAGTGACTTTCCTTACCAGAAAACAACTCTTGTTCATAGGACCAGAAACTGCATGTGATTCAACTCCATTTAAGACTAGGAAATAAACGCTAGCTCGCCTTACAAAAACACACTCTGCTTTTGAGAAAAGAGCACTCTTCTACTCTACTGTGTTTCCTATAGGGCGAGAAGAGTGAACTTGCTCAGAACATAAGAACTGTGCTTCCTATACCACGGGCCATATCTAGTTCAACTCTGCTTAGGAAACTGACAAGAACAGTAGCTCCTCTTTAGTCTGATGCACTGTACTTGCTGGGAACAGACGCGAGAGCTATTTGAAATATGTATGGCAAGGGGAGCGCAATAGTGACTTTCCTTTCCAGTGAACAACTCTTGCTCGTAGGACCAGAAACTGCATGTGATTCAACTCCATTTAGAACTGGGAAACAAATGCTAGCTCGCCTTACAAGAAACACACTCTGCTTTTGAGAAAAGAGCACTCTTCTACTCTACTGTGTTTCCTATGGTGTCCGAACAGTGAGCTTGCTCAGAACAAAAGAACTGTGATTCCTACACACACGGCCATATCTAGTTCAATTCTGCTTAGGAACCTGACAAGAACAGTAGATCCTCTTCAGTCCAATACACTGTGCTTGCTGGGAACAGACGCCAGTGCTATTTGTCCTGTATATGTCAATGGCAGCACAATAGTGACTCTTCTTACCATAAAACAACTCTTGCTCGTAGGACCAGAAACTGCATGTGATTCAACTCCATTTAGGACTGGGAAACAAAAGCTAGCTCGCCTTACAAGAAACACACTCTGCTTTTGAGAAAAGAGCACTCTTCTACTCTACTGTGTTTCCTATGTGTTCCGAACAGTGAGCTTGCTCAGAACAAAAAAACTGTACTTCCTACTCACACGGCCATATCTAGTTCAACTCTGCTTAGTAAACTGACAAGAACAGTTGCTCCTATTCAGTCCAATACACTGCACTTGCTGAAAAAAGATGGGAGGGCTATTTGCACTGTGTATGGCAATGGGAGCACAATAGTGACTTTCCTTACCAGAAAACAACTCTTGCTCGTAGGACCAGAAACTGCATGTGATTCCACTCCATTTAGGACTGGGAAACAAACGGTAGCTCGCCTTACAAGAAACACACTCTGCTTTAGAGAAAAGGGCACTCTTCTACACTACTGTGTTTCCTATGTGTTCCGAAAATTGAGCTTGCTCAGAACAAAAGAACTGTGCTTCCTACACACACGGCCATATCTAGTTCAATTCTGCTTAGGAACCTGACAAGAACAGTAGATCCTCTATAGTCCAATACACTGTACTTGCTGGGAACAGACGCCAGTGCTATTAGTCCTGTGTATGGCAATGGCAGCGCAATAGTGACTCTTCTTACCAGAAAACAACTCTTGCTCGTAGGACCAGAAACTGCATGTGATTCAACTCCATTTAGTACTGGGAAACAAACTCAAGCTCGCTTTACAAGAAACACACTCTGCTTTTGAGAAAAGAGCACTCTTCTACTCGACTGTGTTTTCTATGGGGTCCGAACAGTGAGCTTGCTGAGAACAAAAGAACTGTGCTTCCTACACACGGGCCATAACTAGTTCAACTCTGCTTAGGAAACTGACAAGAACAGTAGCTCCTTCTCAGTCCAATACACTGTACTTGCTGGCAACAGGCGCATGTGCTATTTGCACTGCGTATGGCAATGGGAGCGCAATAGTGACTTTCCTTACCAGAAAACAACTCTTGCTCATAGGACTAGAAACTGCATGTGATTCCACTCCATTTAGGACTGGGAAACAAATGCTAGCTCGCCTTACAAGAAACACACTCTGCTTTAGAGAAAATAGCACTCTTCTACTCTACTGTGTTTCCTATGGGGTCCAAACAGTGAACTTGCTCAGAATAAAAGAACTGTGCTTAATACACACACGGACCACATCTAGTTCAACTCTGGTTAGGAAACTGACAAGAACAGTAGCTCCTATTCAGTCCAATACACTGTACTTGCTGGGAAAAGACGCGAGTGCTATTTGCCTTGTGTAGGGCAATGGGAGCGTAATAGTGACTTTCCTTACAAGAAAACAACTCTTGTTCGTAGGACCAGAAACTGAATGTGATTCAACTCCATTTAGGACTGGGAAACAAACTCTAGCTCGCTTTACAAGAAACACACTCTGCTTTTGAGAAAAGAGCACTCTTCTACTCTACTGTGTTTCCTATAGGGCCAGAACAGTGAGCTTGCTCAGAACATAAGAACTCTGCTTCCTACACACACGGGCCATATCTAGTTCAACTTTGCTTAGGAAACTGACAAGAACAGTAGCTCCTCTTCAGTCCGATACACTGTAATTGTGGTGAAAAGAAGCGAGTGATATTTGCACTGTGTATGGCAATGGGAGCGTAATAGTGACTTTCCTTTCCAGAAAACAACTCTTGCTCGTAGGACCAGAAACTGCATGTGATTCAACTCAATTTATGACTGGGAAACAAATGCTAGCTCGCCTTACATGAAACACACTCTGCTTTTGAGAAAAGAGCACTCTTCTACTCTACTGTGTTTCCTATATGGCCAGAACAGTGAGCTTGCTCAGAACATAAGAACTGTGCTTCCTACACACACGGGCCATATCTAGTTCAACTCTGCTTAGGAAACTGACAAGAACAGTAGCTCCTCTTCAGTCCGATACACTGTAATTGTGGTGAAAAGAAGCGAGTGATATTTGCACTGTGTATGGCAATGGGAGCGTAATAGTGACTTTCCTTTCCAGAAAACAACTCTTGCTCGTAGGACCAGAAACTGCATGTGATTCAACTCAATTTAGGACTGGGAAACAAATGCTAGCTCGCCTTACATGAAACACACTCTGCTTTTGAGAAAAGAGCACTCTTCTACTCTACTGTGTTTCCTATAGGGCCAGAACAGTGAGCTTGCTCAGAACATAAGAAATGTGCTTCCTACACACACGGGCCATATCTAGTTCAACTCTGCTTAGGAAACTGACAAGAACAGTAGCTCCTCTTCAGTCCGATACACTGTACTTGTGGTGAACAGAAGCGAGTGATATTTGCACTGTGTATGGCAATGGGAGCGTAATAGTGACTTTCCTTTCCAGAAAACAACTCTTGCTCGTAGGACCAGAAACTGCATGTGATTCAACTCAATTTATTACTGGGAAACAAATGCTAGCTCGCCTTACATGAAACACACTCTGCTTTTGAGAAAAGAGCACTCTTCTACTCTACTGTGTTTCCTATTGGGTCCGAACAGTGAGCTTGCTCAGAACAAAAGAACTGTGCTTCCTAAACACATGGCCATATCTAGTTCAATTCTGCTTAGGAACCTGACAAGAAAAGTAGATCCTCTTCAGTCCATTACACTGTACTTGCTGGGAACAGACGCCAGTGCTATTTGTACTGTGTATGGCAATGGCAGAGCAATAGTGACTCTTGTTACCATAAAACAACTCTTGCTCTTAGACTAGAAACAGCATGTTATTCAACTCCATTTAGGACTGGGAAACAAACTCAAGCTCGCTTTACAAGAAACACACTCTGCTTTTGAGAAAAGAGCACTCTTCTACTCTACTGTGTTTCCTATAGGGCTAGAACAGTGAGCTTGCTCAGAAAAAAAGAACTGTGCTTCCTACATACACGGACCATATCTAGTTCAACTCTTCTTAGGAAACTGAGAAGAACAGTAGCTCCTCTTCAGTCCAATACACTGTACTTGCTGGGAACAGACGGGAGGGCTATTTGCAATGTGTATGGCAATGGGAGCACAATAGTGACTTTCCTTACCAGAAAACAACTCTTGCTCGTAGGACCAGAAACTGCATGTGATTCCACTCCATTTAGGACTGGGAAACAAATGTTAGCTCACCTTTCAAAAACACACTTTGCTTTAGAGAAAAGAGCACTCTTTTACTCTACTGTGTTTCCTATGGGATCCAAACAGTGAGCTTGCTCAGAACAAAAGAACTGTGCTTCATACACATATGGACCATATCTAGTTCAACTCTGCTTAGGAAACTGACAAGAACAGTAGCTCCTATTCACTCCAATACACTGCACTTGCTGGGAAAAGACGCGAGTGCTATTTGCCTTGTGTAGGGTAATGGGAGCGCAATAGTGACTTTCCTTACCAGAAAACAACTCTTGCTCGTAGGACCAGAAAATTCATGTGATTCAACTCCATTTAGGACTGGGAAACAAAAGCTAGCTCACCTTACAGAAACACACTCTGCTTTAGAGAAAAGAGCACTCTTCTACTCTACTGTGTTTCCTATAGGGCCAGAACAGTGAGCTTGCTCAGAACAAAGAACTGTGCTTCCTACACAGGGGCCATATCTAGTTCAACTCTGCTTAGAAAACTGACAAGAACAGTAGCTTCTCTTCAGTCCAATACACCGTACTTGCTGGGAACAGACGCCAGTGTTATTTGTCCTGTGTATGGCAATGGCAGCGCAATAGTGACTCTTCTTACCAAAAAAAAACCTCTTGCTCGTAGGACCAGAAACTGCATGTGATTCAACTCCATTTAGGACTGGGAAACAAAAGCTAGCTGACCTTACAAGAAACACACTCTGCTTTAGAGCAAAGAGCACTCTTCTACTCTGCTGTGTTTCCTATAGGGCCAGAACAGTGAGCTTGCTCAGAACAAAAGAACTGTGCTTCCTACACACACGGGCCATATCTAGTTCAACTCTACTTAGGAAACTGACAAGAACAGTAACTCCTATTCAGTCCAATACACTGTACTTGCTGGGAAAAGACGCGAGTGCTATTTGCCTTGTTTAAGGCAATGGGCGCGCAATAGTGACTTTCCTTACCAGAAAACAACTCTTGTTCTTAGGACCAGAAACTGCATGTGACTCAAATCCATTTAGGACTGGGAAACAAACGCTAGCTCGCCTTACAAGGAACACACTCTGCTTTTGAGAAAAGAGCACTCTTCTCCTCTACTGTGATTCCTATTGGGTCTGAACAGTGAGCTTGCTCAGAACAAAAGAACTGTGCTTCCTACACACACGAGCCATATCTAGTTCAACTCTGCTTAGGAAACTGACAAGAACAGTAGCTCCTCTTTAGTCTGATGCACTGTACTTGCTGGGAACAGACGCGAGAGCTATTTGAAATATGTATGGCAAGGGGAGCGCAATAGTGACTTTCCTTTCCAGTGAACAACTCTTGCTCGTAGGACCAGAAACTGCATGTGATTCAACTCCATTTAGAACTGGGAAACAAATGCTAGCTCGCCTTACAAGAAACACACTCTGCTTTTGAGAAAAGAGCACTCTTCTACTCTACTGTGTTTCCTATGGTGTCCGAACAGTGAGCTTGCTCAGAACAAAAGAACTGTGATTCCTACACACACGGCCATATCTAGTTCAATTCTGCTTAGGAACCTGACAAGAACAGTAGATCCTCTTCAGTCCAATACACTGTGCTTGCTGGGAACAGACGCCAGTGCTATTTGTCCTGTATATGTCAATGGCAGCACAATAGTGACTCTTCTTACCATAAAACAACTCTTGCTCGTAGGACCAGAAACTGCATGTGATTCAACTCCATTTAGGACTGGGAAACAAAAGCTAGCTCGCCTTACAAGAAACACACTCTGCTTTTGAGAAAAGAGCACTCTTCTACTCTACTGTGTTTCCTATGTGTTCCGAACAGTGAGCTTGCTCAGAACAAAAAAACTGTACTTCCTACTCACACGGCCATATCTAGTTCAACTCTGCTTAGTAAACTGACAAGAACAGTTGCTCCTATTCAGTCCAATACACTGCACTTGCTGAAAAAAGATGGGAGGGCTATTTGCACTGTGTATGGCAATGGGAGCACAATAGTGACTTTCCTTACCAGAAAACAACTCTTGCTCGTAGGACCAGAAACTGCATGTGATTCCACTCCATTTAGGACTGGGAAACAAACGGTAGCTCGCCTTACAAGAAACACACTCTGCTTTAGAGAAAAGGGCACTCTTCTACACTACTGTGTTTCCTATGTGTTCCGAAAATTGAGCTTGCTCAGAACAAAAGAACTGTGCTTCCTACACACACGGCCATATCTAGTTCAATTCTGCTTAGGAACCTGACAAGAACAGTAGATCCTCTATAGTCCAATACACTGTACTTGCTGGGAACAGACGCCAGTGCTATTAGTCCTGTGTATGGCAATGGCAGCGCAATAGTGACTCTTCTTACCAGAAAACAACTCTTGCTCGTAGGACCAGAAACTGCATGTGATTCAACTCCATTTAGTACTGGGAAACAAACTCAAGCTCGCTTTACAAGAAACACACTCTGCTTTTGAGAAAAGAGCACTCTTCTACTCGACTGTGTTTTCTATGGGGTCCGAACAGTGAGCTTGCTGAGAACAAAAGAACTGTGCTTCCTACACACGGGCCATAACTAGTTCAACTCTGCTTAGGAAACTGACAAGAACAGTAGCTCCTTCTCAGTCCAATACACTGTACTTGCTGGCAACAGGCGCATGTGCTATTTGCACTGCGTATGGCAATGGGAGCGCAATAGTGACTTTCCTTACCAGAAAACAACTCTTGCTCATAGGACTAGAAACTGCATGTGATTCCACTCCATTTAGGACTGGGAAACAAATGCTAGCTCGCCTTACAAGAAACACACTCTGCTTTAGAGAAAATAGCACTCTTCTACTCTACTGTGTTTCCTATGGGGTCCAAACAGTGAACTTGCTCAGAATAAAAGAACTGTGCTTAATACACACACGGACCACATCTAGTTCAACTCTGGTTAGGAAACTGACAAGAACAGTAGCTCCTATTCAGTCCAATACACTGTACTTGCTGGGAAAAGACGCGAGTGCTATTTGCCTTGTGTAGGGCAATGGGAGCGCAATAGTGACTTTCCTTACAAGAAAACAACTCTTGTTCGTAGGACCAGAAACTGAATGTGATTCAACTCCATTTAGGACTGGGAAACAAACTCTAGCTCGCTTTACAAGAAACACACTCTGCTTTTGAGAAAAGAGCACTCTTCTACTCTACTGTGTTTCCTATAGGGCCAGAACAGTGAGCTTGCTCAGAACATAAGAACTCTGCTTCCTACACACACGGGCCATATCTAGTTCAACTCTGCTTAGGAAACTGACAAGAACAGTAGCTCCTCTTCAGTCCAATACACTGTAATTGTGGTGAAAAGAAGCGAGTGATATTTGCACTGTGTATGGCAATGGGAGCGTAATAGTGACTTTCCTTTCAGAAAACAACTCTTGCTCGTAGGACCAGAAACTGCATGTGATTCAACTCAATTTAGGACTGGGAAACAAATGCTAGCTCGCCTTACATGAAACACACTCTGCTTTTGAGAAAAGAGCACTCTTCTACTCTACTGTGTTTCCTATAGGGCCAGAACAGTGAGCTTGCTCAGAACATAAGAAATGTGCTTCCTACACACACGGGCCATATCTAGTTCAACTCTGCTTAGGAAACTGACAAGAACAGTAGCTCCTCTTCAGTCCGATACACTGTAATTGTGGTGAAAAGAAGCGAGTGATATTTGCACTGTGTATGGCAATGGGAGCGTAATAGTGACTTTCCTTTCCAGAAAACAACTCTTGCTCGTAGGACCAGAAACTGCATGTGATTCAACTCAATTTAGGACTGGGAAACAAATGCTAGCTCGCCTTACATGAAACACCACTCTGCTTTTGAGAAAAGAGCACTCTTCTACTCTACTGTGTTTCCTATTGGGTCCGAACAGTGAGCTTGCTCAGAACAAAAGAACTGTGCTTCCTAAACACATGGCCATATCTAGTTCAATTCTGCTTAGGAACCTGACAAGAAAAGTAGATCCTCTTCAGTCCATTACACTGTACTTGCTGGGAACAGACGCCAGTGCTATTTGTACTGTGTATGGCAATGGCAGAGCAATAGTGACTCTTGTTACCATAAAAACAACTCTTGCTCTTAAGACTAGAAACAGCATGTTATTCAACTCCATTTAGGACTGGGAAACAAACTCAAGCTCGCTTTACAAGAAACACACACTCTGCTTTTGAGAAAAGAGCACTCTTCTACTTCTACCTGTGTTTCCTATAGGGCTAGAACAGTGAGCTTGCTCAGAAAAAAAGAACTGTGCTTCCTACATACACGGACCATATCTAGTTCAACTCTTCTTAGGAAACTGAGAAGAACAGTAGCTCCTTCTTCAGTCCAATACACTGTACTTGCTGGGAACAGACGGGAGGGCTATTTGCAATGTGTATGGCAATGGGAGCACAATACGTGACTTTCCTTACCAGAAAACAACTCTTGCTCGTAGGACCAGAAACTGCATGTGATTCCACTCCATTTAGGACTGGGAAACAAATGTTAGCTCGCCTTTCAAAAACACACTTTGCTTTAGAGAAAAGAGCACTTCTTTTACTCTACTGTGTTTCCTATGGATCCAAACAGTGAGCTTGCTCAGAAACAAAAGAACTGTGCTTCATACACATATGGACCATATCTAGTTCAACTCTGCTTAGGAAACTGACAAGAACAGTAGCTCCTATTCACTCCAATACACTGCACTTGCTGGGAAAAGACGCGAGTGCTATTTGCCTTGTGTAGGGGGTAATGGGAGCGCAATAGTGACTTTCCTTACCAGAAAAACAACTCTTGCTCGTAGGACCCAGAAAATTCATGTGATTCAACTCCATTTAGGACTGGGGAAACAAAAGCTAGCTCACCTTACAGAAACACACTCTGCTTTAGAGAAAAGAGCACTCTTCTACTCTACTGTGTTTCCTATTAGGAGCCAGAACAGTGAGCTTGCTCAGAACAAAGAACTGTGCTTCCTACACAGGGGCCATATCTAGTTCAAACTCTGCTTAGAAAACTGACAAGAACAGTAGCTTCTCTTCAGTCCAATACACCGTACTTGCTGGGAACAGACGCCAGTGTTATTTGTCCTGTGTATGGCAATGGCAGCGCAATAGTGACTCTTCTTACCAAAAAAAAAACTCTTGCTCGTAGGACCAGAAACTGCATGTGATTCAACTCCATTTAGGACTGGGAAAACAAAAGCTAGCTGACCTTACAAGAAACACACTCTGCTTTAGAGCAAAGAGCACTCTTCTACTCTGCTGTGTTTTCCTATAGGGCCAGAACAGTGAGCTTGCTCAGAACAAAAGAACTGTGCTTCCTACACACACGGGCCATATCTAGTTCAACTCTACTTAGGAAACTGACAAGAACAGTAACTCCTATTCAGTTCCAATACACTGTACTTGCTGGGAAAAGAACGCGAGTGCTATTTGCCTTGTTTAAAGGGCAATGGGCGCGCAATAGTGACTTTCCTTACCAGAAAACAAACTCTTGTTCTTAGGACCAGAAACTGCATGTGACTCAAATCCATTTAGGACTGGGAAACAAACGCTAGCTCGCCTTACAAGGAACACACTCTGCCTGCTTTTGAGAAAAGAGAACTCTTCTCCTCTACTGTGATTCCTATTGGGTCTGAACAGTGAGCTTGCTCAGAACAAAAGAACTGTGCTTCCTACACACACGAGCCATATCTAGTTCAACTCTGCTTAGGAAAACTGACAAGAACAGTAGCTCCTCTTCAGTCCGATAAACTGTACTTGCTGGAACAGACGCGAGAGCTATTTGCACTATGTATGGCAAGGGGAGCGCAATAGTGACTTTCCTTACCAGAAAACAACTCTTGCTCGTAGGACCAGAAACTGCATGTGATTCCACTCCATTTAGGACTGGGAAACAAACTCTAGCTCGCTTTACAAGAAACACAGTTCTGCTTTTCAGAAAAGAGCACTCTTCTACTCTACTGTGTTTCCTATGGGTTCCGAACAGTGAGCTTGGTCATAACAAAAGAACTGTGCTTCTCTACACACACGGGCCATATCTAGTTCAACTCTGCTTAGGAAACGGACAAGACAGTAGCTCCTCTTCAGGTCCAATACACTGTACTTGCTGGAACAGACGCGAGTGCTATTGCACTGTGTATGGCAATGGGAGCGCAATAGTGACCTCTCTGCATGTGATTCTACTCCATTTAGGACTGGGAAAGAAACTCTAGCTCGCCTTACAAGAAACACAGTCTGCTTTTGAGAAGAGAGCACTCTTCTACTCTACTGTGTTTCCTATGGTGTCCGAACAGTGAGATTGCTCAGAACAAAAGAACTGTGCTTCCTACACACACGGGCCATATCTAGTTCAACTTTGCTTAGGAAACTGACAAGAACAGTAGATCCTCTTAGTCCAATACACAGTACATGCTGGGAACAGACGCCAGTGCTATTTGCCCTGTGTATGGCAATGGCAGTGCAACAGTGACTCTTCTTACCAGAAAACAACCCTTGCTTGTAGGACCAGAAACTTCATGTGATTCAACTCCATTTACAACTGGGAAACAAATGCTAGCTCGCCTTACAAGAAAGACACTCTGCTTTTGAGAAAAGAGCACTCATCTACTCTACTGTGTTTCCTATGGGGTCTGAACTGTGTGCTTGCTCAGAACAAAAGAACTGTGCTTCCTACACACAGGGGCCATGTCTAGTTCAACTCTGCTTAGGAAACTGACAAGAACAGTAGCTCCTCTTCAGTCCAATACACTGTACTTGATGGGAACAGACGCGAGGGCTATTTGCACTGTATTTGGCAATGGGAGCGCAATAGTGACTTTCCTTACCAGGAAACAACTCTTGCTCGTAGGACCAAAAATTGCATGTGATTCAACTCCATTTAGGACTGGGAAACAAACGCTAGATCGCCTTACAAGAAACACACTCTGCTTTTGAGAAAAGAACACTCTTCTACTCTACTGTGTTTCCTATAGCGCCAGAAGAGTGAGCTTGCTCAGAACAAAAGAACTGGGCTTCCTACACACACGGCATATCTACTTCAATTCTGCATAGGAAACTGACAAGAACAGTAGATCCTCTTCAGTCCAATACACTCTACATGCTGGGAAGAGACGCCAGTGCTATTTACCCTGTGTATGAAAATGGGAGCACAATAGCGACTCTTCTTACCAGAAAAGAACTCTTGCTCGTAGTACCAGAAACTGCATATGATTCAACTCCATTTAGGACTGGGAAACATACGCTAGCTTACCTTACAAGAAACACACTCTGCTTTTGAAAAAAGAGCACTCTTCTACTCTACTGTGTTTCCTATAGGGCCAGAACAGTGAGCTTGCTCAGAACAAAAAGAACTGTGCTTCCTTCACACAGGGGCCATATCTAGTTCAATCTGCTTAGGAAACTGACAGGAACAGAAAGTAGATCCTCTTCAGTCCAATACACTGTACATGTTGGGAACAGTCGCCAGGGCTATTTGCCCTGTGTATGACAATGGGAGCGCAATAGTGAATCTTCTTACCAGAAAACAACTATTGCTTGTAGGACCAGAATCTGCATGTGACTCAACTCCATTTAGTACTGATACACAAACGCTAGCTCGCCTTACAAGAAACACACTCTGCTTTTGAGAGAAGAGCACTCTTCTACTCTACTGTTTGTCCTATGGAGTCCAAACAATGAGCTTGCTCAGAACCAAAGAACTGTGCTTCCTACACACACGGGCCATATCTATTTCAACTCTGCTTAAGAAACTGACAAGAACAGTAGCTCCTCTTCAGTCCAATACACTGTACTTGCTGGGAACAGACGCGAGTGCTATTTGCACTGTGTATGGCAATGGGAGCACAATAGTGACTTTTCTTACCAGAAAACAACTCTTGCTCGTAGGACCAGATACTGCATGTGATTCTACTCCATTTAGGACTGGGAAACAAACGCTAGCTCGCCTTACAAGAAACACAGTCTTCTTTTGAGAAAAGAGCACTATTCTACTCTACTGTGTTTCCTATGATATCCGAACAGTGAGCTTGCTCAGAACAAAAAAACTGTGCTTCATATACTCACGGGCCATATCTAGTTCAACTTTGCTTAGGAAACTGACAAGAACAGTATGTCCTCTTCATTTCGATACACTGTACTTGCTGGGAACAGACGCAAGTGCTATTTGCACTGTGTATGGCAAAGGGAGCACAATAGTGACTTTCCTTACCAGAAAACAACTATTGCTCAGAGGACCAAAAACTGCATGTGATTCAACTCCATTTATGACTGAGAAACAATCGCTGGCTGACCTTCTAAGAAACACACTCCGCTTTTGAGAAAAGAGCACTCTTCTACTCTACTGTGTTTCCTATGCGGTCCGAAAAGTGAGCTTGTTCATAACAAAAGAACTGTGCTTCCTACACACACGGGACATATCTAGTTCAACTCTGCTTAGGAAACTGACAAGAACAGTTGCTCCTCTTCAGTCCAATACACTGTACTTGCTGGGAACAGACGCGAGTGCTATTTGCACTGTGTTTGGCAATGGGAGCGCAATAGTGACTCTTCTTACCAGAAAAGAACTCTTGCTTGTAGGACCAGAAACTGCATGTGGTTCAACTCCATATAGGACTGGGAAACAAACGCTAGCTTACCTTACAAAAAACACACTCTGCTTTTGAGAAAAGAGCACTCTTCTACCCTACTGTGTTTCCTATAGGGCCAGAACAGTGAGCTTGCTTAAAACAAAAGAGCTGTGCTTCCTACACACAGGGGCCATATCTAGTTCAACACTGCTTAGGAAACTGACAAGAACAGTAGCTCCTCTTCAGTCCAATACACTGTACTTGCTGGGAACATATGCCAGTGCTATTTGCCCTGTGTATGGCAATGGGAGCATAATAGTGACTCTTCTTACCAGAAAACAACTCTTGCTTGTAGAACCAGAAACTGCATGTGATTCAACTCCTTTTAGGACTGGGAAACAAATGCTAGCTCGCCTTACAAGAAACACACTCTGCTTTTGAGAAAAGAGCACTCTTCTACTCTACTGTGTTTCCTACGGTGTCCGAACAGTGAGCTTGCTCAGAACAAAAGAACTGTGCTTCCTACACAAACGGGCCATATCTAGTTCAACTCTACTTAGGAAACTGAAAGAACAGTAGCTCCTCTTCAGACCAATACACTGTACTTGCTGGGAGCAGACGCGAGTGCTATTTGAACCGTGTATGGCAATGGGAGCACAATAGTGACTCTTCTTACCAGAAAACAACTCTTGCTCGTAGGACCAGAATCTACATGGGACTCAACTCTATTTCTGACTGGAAAACAAACACTAGGTCGCCTTAAAGAAACACACTCTGCTTTTGAGAAAAGAGCACTCTTCTACTCTACTGTGTTTCCTTTAGGGCCAGAACAGTAAGCTTGCTCAGAGCAAAAGAACTGTAATTTCCTATGTGTTCCAAACAGTGAGCTTGCTCAGAAAAAAAGAACTGTGCTTCCTACACACGGGCCATATCTAGTTCAACTCTGCTTAGGAACCTGACAAGAACAGTAGCCACTCTTCAGTCCAATACACTGTACTTGCTGGAAACAGACACGAGTGCTATTTGCACTGTGTATGGCAATGGGAGCGCAATAGTGACTCTTCTTACCATAAAACAACTCTTGCTCGTAGGACCAGAAACTGCATGTGAATAAACTCCATTTAGGACTGGGAAAAAAACACTAGCTCGCCTTACAAGAAACACACTCTACTTTTGAGAAATGAGCATTCTTCTACTCTACTGTGTTTCCTATTGGGCCAGAACAGTGAGCTTGCTCAGAACAAAAGAACTGTGCTTCCTACACACACGGGTCATATCTAGTTCAACTCTGCTTTGGAAACTGACAAGAACAGTAGCTCCTCTTCAGTCCAAATCACTGTTCTTTCTGGGAACAGACGCGAGTGCTATTTGCACTGTGTATGTCAATGGGAGCACAATAGTGACTCTTCTTACCAGAAAACAACACTTGCTCGTAGGAACAGAAATCTCATGTGATTCAACTTTATTTAGGACTGGGAAACAAACGCTAGCTCGCCTTACAAGAAACACACTCTGCTTTTTAGAAAAGAGCACTCTTCTACTCTACTGTTTTTCCTATGGTGTCTGAACAGTGAGCTTGCACATAACAAAAGAACTGTGCTTCCTACACACGGGCCATATCTAGTTCAACTCTGCTTAGGAATCTGACAAGAACAGTAGCTCCTCTTCAGTCCAATACACTGTACTTGCTGGGAACAGATGCGAGTGCTATTAGCACTGTGTATGGGAATGGAGCGCAGAAGTGACTCTTCTACCAGAAAACAACTCTTCCTCGTAGGACCAGGAACTGCATGTGATTCAACTCCATTTAGGACTGGGAAACAAACACTAGCTCGCCTTACAAGAAACACACTCTGCTTTTGAGAAAAGAGACACTCTTGTACTCTACTGTGTTTCCTTTAGGGCCAGAACAGTAAGCTTGCTCAGAGCAAAAGAACTGTAACTCCTACACACATGGGCCATATCTAGTTCAACTCTTCTTAGGAAACTGACAAGAACAGTAGCTCATCTTCAGTCCAATTCACTGTTCTTGCTGGGAACAGACATGAGTGCTATTTGCATTGTCTACGGCAATGGAAGCTCAATAGTGACTCTTATTATTAGAAAGCAACTCTTGCTCATAGGACCTGAAACTGCATGTGATTCATCTCCATTTAGGACTGGGAAACAAACACTCGCTCGCCTTACAAGAAACACACTCTGCTTTTGAGAAATGAGCATTCTTCTACTCTACTGTGTTTCCTATAAGGCCAGAAAAGTGAGCCTGCTCAGAAAAAAAGAACTGTACCTGCTACACACGGGCCATATCTAGTTCAACTCTGTTTAGGAAACTGACAAGAACAGTAGATCCTTTTCAGTCCAATACACTGTACATGCTGGGATCAGACGCCAGTGATATTTGCCCTGTGTATGACAATGGGAGCACAATAGTGACTCTACTTAGAAGAAACCAACTCTTGCTCGTAGGACCAGAAACTGCATGTGATTCAACTTCATTTAGGACTGGGAAACAAACACTAGCTTGCCTTACAAGAAACACACTCTGCTTTTGAAAAAAGAGCACCCTTCTACTCTACTGTGTTTCCTATGGGTTCCAAACAGTGAGCTTGCTCAGAAAAAAAAGAACTGTGCTTCCTACACACACGGGCCATATCTAGTTCAACTCTGCTTAGGAACCTCACAAGTACAGTAACTCCTCTTCAGTCCAATACTCTGTACTTGCTGGGAACAGACGCGAGTGCTATTTGCACTATGTATGGCAATGGGAGCACAATAGTGACTCTTCTTACCAGAAAACAACTCTTGCTCGTAGGACCAGAAACTGCATGTGAATCAACTCCATTTAGGACTGGGAAACAAACTCTAGCTCGCCTTAGAAGAAACACACTCTGCTTTTGAGAAAAGAGCACTCTTCTACTCTACTGTGTTTCCTATGGGGTCCAAACAGTGAACTTGCTCAGAATAAAAGAACTGTGCTTAATACACACACGGACCACATCTAGTTCAACTCTGGTTAGGAAACTGACAAGAACAGTAGCTCCTATTCAGTCCAATACACTGTACTTGCTGGGAAAAGACGCGAGTGCTATTTGCCTTGTGTAGGGCAATGGGAGCGCAATAGTGACTTTCCTTACAAGAAAACAACTCTTGTTCGTAGGACCAGAAACTGCATGTGATTCAACTCCATTTAGGACTGGGAAACAAACTCTAGCTCGCTTTACAAGAAACACACTCTGCTTTTGAGAAAAGAGCACTCTTCTACTCTACTGTGTTTCCTATGTGTTCCGAAAAGTGAGCTTGCTCAGAACAAAAGAACTGTGCTTCCTACACACACGGGCCATATCTAGTTCAACTCTGCTTAGGAAACTGACAAGAACAGTAGCTCCTCTTCAGTCCGATACACTGTACTTGTGGTGAGCAGAAGCGAGTGATATTTGCACTGTGTATGGCAATGGGAGCGTAATAGTGACTTTCCTTTCCAGAAAACAACTCTTGCTCGTAGGACCAGAAACTGCATGTGATTCAACTCAATTTAGGACTGGGAAACAAATGCTAGCTCGCCTTACATGAAACACACTCTGCTTTTGAGAAAAGAGCACTCTTCTAGTCTACTGTGTTTCCTATGGGGTCTGAACAGTGAGCTTGCTCAGAACAAAAGAACTGTGCTTCCTAAACACATGGCCATATCTAGTTCAATTCTGCTTAGGAACCTGACAAGAAAAGTAGATCCTCTTCAGTCCATTACACTGTACTTGCTGGGAACAGACGCCAGTGCTATTTGTCCTGTGTATGGCAATGGCAGAGCAATAGTGACTCTTGTTACCATAAAACAACTCTTGCTCTTAGACTAGAAACAGCATGTGATTCAACTCCATTTAGGACTGGGAAACAAAATGAAGCTCGCTTTACAAGAAACACACTCTGCTTTTGAGAAAAGAGCACTCTTCTACTCTACTGTGTTTCCTATAGGGCTAGAAGAGTGAGCTTGCTGAGAAAAAGAACTGTGCTTCCTACACACACGGACCATATCTAGTTCAACTCTTCTTAGGAAACTGAGAGAAACAGTAGCTCCTCTTCAGTCCAATACACTGTACTTGCTGGGAACAGACGGGAGGGCTATTTGCAATGTGTATGGCAATGGGAGCACAATAGTGACTTCTCTTACCAGAAAACAACTCTTGCTCGTAGGACCAGAAACTGCATGTGATTCCACTCCATTTAGGACTGGGAAACAAATGTTAGCTCGCCTTTCAAACACACTTTGCTTTAAAGAAAAGAGCACTCTTTTACTCTACTGTGTTTCCTATGGGATCCAAACAGTGAGCTTGCTCAGAACAAAAGAACTGTGCTTCAAACACATACGGACCATATCTAGTTCAACTCTGCTTAGGAAACTGACAAGAACAGTAGCTCCTATTCACTCCAATACACTGCACTTGCTGGGAAAAGACGCGAGTGCTATTTGCCTTGTGTAGGGTAATGGGAGGGCAATAGTGACTTTCCTTACCAGAAAACAACTCTTGCTCGTAGGACCAGAAAATTCATGTGATTCAACTCCATTTAGGACTGGGAAACAAAAGCTAGCTCACCTTACAGAAACACACTCTGCTTTAGAGAAAAGAGCACTCTTCTACTCTACTGTGTTTCCCATAGGGCCAGAACAGTGAGCTTGCTCAGAACAAAGAACTGTGCTTCCTACACAGGGGCCATATCTAGTTCAACTCTGCTTAGGAAACTGACAAGAACAGTAGCTCCTCTTCAGTCCCATATACTGTACTTGCAGGGAACTGACGCGAGTGCTATTTGCACTGTGTATGGCAATTGGAGCACAATAGTGACTCGCCCTACCAGAAAACAACTCTTGCTCCTAGGACAAAAACCTGCACGTGACTCAACTCCATTTAGGACTGGGAAACAAACGCTAGCTCGCCTTAAAAGAAACACACTCTGCTTTTGAGAAAAGAGCACTCTTCTACTACACTGTGTTTCCTATGAGGTCCGAACACTGAGCTTCCTCAGAACAAAAGAACTGTGCTTCCTACACACACGGCCATATCTAGTTCAATTCTGCTTAGGAACCTGACAAGAACAGTAGCTTCTCTTCAGTCCAATACACTGTACTTGCTGGGAACAGACGCCAGTGTTATTTGTCCTGTGTATGGCAATGGCAGCGCAATAGTGACTCTTCTTACCATAAAACAACTCTTGCTCGTAGGACCAGAAACTGCATGTATTTCAACTCCATTTAGGACTGGGAAACAAAAGCTAGCTGACCTTACAAGAAACACACTCTGCTTTAGAGAAAAGAGCACTCTTCTACTCTGCTGTGTTTCTTATAGGGCCAGAACAGTGAGCTTACTCAGAACAAAAGAACTGTGCTTCCTACACACACGGGCCATATCTAGTTCAACTCTACTTAGGAAACTGACAAGAACAGTAACTCCTATTCAGTCCAATACACTGTACTTGCTGGGAAAAGACGCGAGTGCTATTTGCCTTGTGTAAGGCAATGGGCGCGCAATAGTGACTTTCCTTACCAGAAAACAACTCTTGTTCTTAGGACCAGAAACTGCATGTGACTCAAATCCATTTAGGACTGGGAAACAAACGCTAGCTTGCCTTACAAGAAACACACTCTGCTTTTGAGAAAAGAGCACTCTTCTCCTCTACTGTGTTTCCTATTGGGTCTGAACAGTGAGCTTGCTCAGAACAAAAGAACTGTGCTTCCTACACACACGGGCCATATCTAGTTCAACTCTGCTTAGGAAACTGACAAGAACAGTAGCTCCTCTTCAGTCCGATACACTGTACTTGCTGGGAACAGACGCGAGAGCTATTTGCACTATGTATGGCAAGGGGAGCACAATAGTGACTTTCCTTACCAGATAACAACTCTTGCTCGTAGGACCAGAAACTGCATGTGATTCCACTCCATTTAGGACTGGGAAACAAACTCTAGCTCGCTTTACAAGAAACACAGTCTGCTTTTGAGAAAAGAGCACTCTTCTACTCTACTGTGTTTCCTATGGGGTCCGAACAGTGAGCTTGCTCAGAACAAAACAACTGAGCTTCCTACACACGGGCCATATCTAGTTCAACTCTACTTAGGAAACTGACAAGAACAGTAGATCCTCTTCAGTCCAATACACTGTACTTTGGGGGAACAGACGCGAGAGCTATTTGTACTGTGTATGGCAATTGGAGCACAATAGTGACTCGTCTTACCAGAAAACAACTCTTGCTCGTAGGACAAAAAACTGCACGTGACTCAACTCCATTTAGGACGGGGAACAAACGCTAGCTCGCCTTACAAGAAACACACTCTGCTTTTGAGAAAAGAGCACTCTTCTACTCTACTGTGTTTCCTATTGGGTCTGAACAGTGAGCTTGCTCAGAACAAAAGAACTGTGCTTTATACACACACGGCCATAACTAGTTCAATTCTGCTTAGGAACCTGACAAGAACAGTAGATCCTCTTCAGTCCAATACTCTGTATTTCCTGGGAACAGACGCCAGTGCTATTTTTCCTGTGTATGGCAATGGCAGCGCAATAGTGACTCTTCTTACCATAAAACAACTCTTGCTCGCAGGACCAGAAACTACAATTGATTCAACTCCATTTAGGACTGGGAAACAAACGCTAGCTCACCTTACAAGAAACACACTCTGCTTTAGAGAAAAGAGCACTCTTCTACTCTACTGTGTTTCCTATAGGGCCAGAACAGTGAGCTTGCTCAGAACAAAAGAACAGTGCTTCCTACACAAGGGTCTTATCTAGTTCAACTCTGCTTAGGAAACTGACAAGAACAGTAGCTCCTCTTCAGTCCGATACACTGTACTTGCTGGGAACAGACGCGAGTGCTATTTGCACTGTGTATGGCAATGGGAGCGCAATAGTGACTTTCTTTACCAGAAAACAACTCTTCTTCGTAGGACCAGAAACTGCATGTGATTCAACTCCATTTAACTAGGAAACAAACGCTAGCTTGCCTTACAAAAACACACTCTGCTTTTGAGAAAAGAGCACGCTTCTACTCTACTGTGTTTCCTATAGGGCCAGAAGAGTGAGCTTGCTCAGAACATAAGAACTGTGCTTCCTACACACAAGGGCCATATCATGTTCAACTCTGCTTAGGAAACTGACAAGAACAGTAGCTCCTCTTCAGTCCGATACACTGTACTTGCTGGGAACAGACGCGAGAGCTATTTGCACTGTGTATGGCAATTGGAGCACAATAGTGACTCGCCCTACCAGAAAACAACTCTTGCTCCTAGGACAAAAACCTGCACGTGACTCAACTCCATTTAGGACTGGGAAACAAACGCTAGCTCGCCTTAAAAGAAACACACTCTGCTTTTGAGAAAAGAGCACTCTTCTACTACACTGTGTTTCCTATGGGGTCCGAACACTGAGCTTCCTCAGAACAAAAGAACTGTGCTTCCTACACACACGGCCATATCTAGTTCAATTCTGCTTAGGAACCTGACAAGAACAGTAGCTTCTCTTCTATCCAATACACCGTACTTGCTGGGAACAGACGCCAGTGTTATTTGTCCTGTGTATGGCAATGGCAGCACAATAGTGACTCTTCTTACCATAAAAAAACTCTTGCTCGTAGGACCAGAAACTGCATGTGATTCAACTCCATTTAGGACTGGGAAACAAAAGCTAGCTGACCTTACAAGAAACACACTCTGCTTTAGAGCAAGGAGCACTCTTCTACTCTGCTGTGTTTCCTATAGGGCCAGAACAGTGAGCTTGCTCAGAACAAAAGAACTGTGCTTCCTACACACACGGGCCATATCTAGTTCAACTCTACTTAGGAAACTGACAAGAACAGTAACTCCTATTCAGTCCAATACACTGTACTTGCTGGGAAAAGACGCGAGTGCTATTTGCCTTGTGTAAGGCAATGGGCGCGCACTAGTGACTTTCCTTACCAGAAAACAACTCTTGTTCTTAGGACCAGAAACTGCATGTGACTCAAATCCACTTAGGACTGGGAAACAAACGCTAGCTCGCCTTACAAGGAACACACTCTGCTTTTGAGAAAAGAGAACTCTTCTCCTCTACTGTGTTTCCTATTGGGTCTGAACAGTGAGCTTGCTCAGAACAAAAGAACTGTGCTTCCTACACACACGGGCCATATCTAGTTCAACTCTGCTTAGGAAACTGACAAGAACAGTAGCTCCTCTTCAGTCCAATACACTGTACTTGCTGGGAACAGACGCGAGAGCTATTTGCACTATGTATGGCAAGGGGAGCGCAATAGTGACTTTCCTTACCAGAAAACAACTCTTGCTCGTAGGACCAGAAACTGCATGTGATTCCACTCCATTTAGGACTGGGAAACAAACTCTAGCTCGCTTTACAAGAAACACAGTCTGCTTTTGAGAAAAGAGCACTCTTCTACTCTACTGTGTTTCCTATGGGTTCCGAACAGTGAGCTTGGTCATAACAAAAGAACTGTGCTTCCTACACACACGGGCCATATCTAGTTCAACTCTGCTTAGGAAACGGACAAGAACAGTAGCTCCTCTTCAGTCCAATACACTGTACTTGCTGGGAACAGACGCGAGTGCTATTTGCACTGTGTGTGGCAATGGGAGCGCAATAGTGACTCTTCTACCAGAAAACAACTCTTGCTCGTAGGACCAGAAACTGCATGTGATTCTACTCCATTTAGGACTGGGAAAGAAACGCTAGCTCGCCTTACAAGAAACACAGTCTGCTTTTGAGAAGAGAGCACTCTTCTACTCTACTGTGTTTCCTATGGGGTCCGAACAGTGAGCCTGCTCAGAACAAAAGAACTGTGCTTCCTACATACAAGACCATATCTAGTTCAATTCTGTTTAGGAACCTGACAAGAACAGTAGATCCTCTTCAGTCCAATACACTGTACTTGCTGGGAACAGACGCCAGTGCTTTTTGTCCTGTGTATGGCAATGGCAGCGCAATAGTGACTCTTCTTACTATAAAACAACTCTTGCTCGTAGGACCAGAAACTGCATGTGATTCAACTCCATTTAGGACTGGGAAACAAAAGCTAGCTCACCTTACAAGAAACACACTCTGCTTTTGTGGAAAGAGCACTCTTCTACTCTACTGTGTTTCCTATAGGGCCAGAACAGTGAGCTTGCTCAGAACAAAAGAACTGTGCTTCCAACACAGGGCCATAACTAGTTCAACTCTGCTTAGGAAACTGACAAGAACAGTAGCTCCTCTTCCGTCCAATACACTGTACTTGCTTGGAACAGACAGGAGGGCTATTTGCACTGTGGATGGCAATGGGAGCAAAATAGTGACTTTCCTTACCAGAAAACAACTCTTGCTCGTAGGACTAGAAACTGCATGTGATTCCACTCCATTTAGGACTGGGAAACAAATGCTAGCTCGCCTTACAAGAAACACACTCTGCTTTAGAGAAAATAGCACTCTTCTACTCTACTGTGTTTCCTATGGGGTCCAAACAGTGAACTTGCTCAGAATAAAAGAACTGTGCTTAATACACACACGGACCACATCTAGTTCAACTCTGGTTAGGAAACTGACAAGAACAGTAGCTCCTATTCAGTCCAATACACTGTACTTGCTGGGAAAAGACGCGAGTGCTATTTGCCTTGTAAAGGGAAATGGGATCACAATAGTGACTTTCCTTACCAGAAAACAACTCTTGTTCATAGGACCAGAAACTGCATGTGATTCAACTCCATTTAGGACTAGGAAACAAACGCTAGCTCGCCTTACAAAAACACACTCTGCTTTTGAGAAAAGAGCACTCTTCTACTCTACTGTGTTTCCTATGTGTTCCGAAAAGTGAGCTTGCTCAGAACAAAAGAACTGTGCTTCCTACACACAGGGCCATATCTAGTTCAATTCTGCCTAGGAACCTGACAAGAACAGTAGATCCTCTACAGTCCAATACACTGTACTTGCTGGGAACAGACGCCAGTGCTATTAGTCCTGTGTATGGCAATGACAGCGCAATAGTGACTCTTCTTACCAGAAAACAACTCTTGCTCGTAGCACCAGAAACTGCATGTGATTCAACTCCATTTAGGACTGGGAAACAAATGCTAGCTCGCCTTACATGAAACACACTCTGCATTTGAGAAAAGAGCACTCTTCTACTCTATTGTGTTTCCTATCGGGTCCGAACAGTGAGCTTGCTCAGAACAAAAGAACTATGCTTCTTACACACACGGGCCATATCTAGTTCAACTCTGCTTAGGAAACCAACAAGAACAGTAGCTCCTCTTCAGTCCAATACACTGTACTTGCGGGGAACAGACGCGAGTGCTATTTGCACTGTGTATGGCATTGGAGCACAATAGTGACTTGTCTTACCAGAAAACAACTCTTGCTCGTAGGACAAAAAACTGCATGTGACTCAACTCCATTTAAGACTGGGAAACAAACGCTAGCTCGCCTTACATGAAACACACTGTGATTTTGAGAAAAGAGCACTCTTCTACTCTACTGTGTTTCCTATGTGTTTCTGAACAGTGAGCTTGCTCAGAACAAAAAAACTATACTTCCTACTCACACGGCCATATCTAGTTCAAGTCTGCTTAGGATCTTGACGAGAACAGTATATCCTCTTCAGTCCAATACACTGTACTTGCTGTGAACAGACGCCAGTGCTATTTGTCCTGTGTATGGCAATGGCAGCGCAATAGTGACACTTCTTACCAGAAAACAACTCTTGCTCGTAGGACCAGAAACTTCATGTGATTCAACTCCATTTAGGACTGGGAAACAAACTCTAGCTTGCTTTACAAGAAACACACTCTGCTTTTGAGAAAAGAGCACTCTTCTACTCTACTGTGTTTCCTATAGGGCCAGAAGAGTGAGCTTGCTCGGAACAAAAGAACTGTGCTTCCTACACACACGGACCATATCTAGTTCAACTCTGCTTAAGAAACTGAGAAGAACAGTAGCTCCTCTTCAGTCTAATACACTGTACTTGCTGGGAACAGACGGAAGGGCTATTTGCACTGTGTATGGCAAAGGGAGCGCAATACTGACTTTCCTTACCAGAAAACAACTCTTGCTCATAGGACCAGAAACTGCATGTGATTCCACTCCATTTAGGACTGGGAAACAAACGGTAGCATGCCTTACAAGAAACACAACCTGCTTTAGAGAAAAGAGCACTCTTCTACTCTACTGTGTTTCCTATGGGGTCCAAACAGTGAGCTTGCTCAGAACAAAAGAACAGTGCTTCCTACACACACGGACCATATCTAGTTCAACTCTGCTTAGTAAACTAACAAGAAGAGTAGCTCCTATTCAGTCCAATACACTGTACTTGCTGGGAAAAGACGCGAGTGCTACTTGCCTTGTGAAGGGTAATGGGAGCACAATAGTGACTTTCCTTACCAGAAAACAACTCTTGTTCATAGGACCAGAAACTGCATGTGATTCAACTCCATTTAAGACTAGGAAATAAACGCTAGCTCGCCTTACAAAAACACACTCTGCTTTTGAGAAAAGAGCACTCTTCTACTCTACTGTGTTTCCTATAGGGCGAGAAGAGTGAACTTGCTCAGAACATAAGAACTGTGCTTCCTAAACCACGGGCCATATCTAGTTCAACTCTGCTTAGGAAACTGACAAGAACAGTAGCTCCTCTTTAGTCTGATGCACTGTACTTGCTGGGAACAGACGCGAGAGCTATTTGAAATATGTATGGCAAGGGGAGCGCAATAGTGACTTTCCTTTCCAGTGAACAACTCTTGCTCGTAGGACCAGAAACTGCATGTGATTCAACTCCATTTAGAACTGGGAAACAAATGCTAGCTCGCCTTACAAGAAACACACTCTGCTTTTGAGAAAAGAGCACTCTTCTACTCTACTGTGTTTCCTATGGTGTCCGAACAGTGAGCTTGCTCAGAACAAAAGAACTGTGCTTCCAACACAGGGCCATAACTAGTTCAACTCTGCTTAGGAAACAGACAAGAACAGTAGCTCCTCTTCCGTCCAATACACTGTACTTGCTGGGAACAGACGGGAGGGCTATTTGCACTGTGGATGGAAATGGGAGCAAAATAGTGACTTTCCTTACCAGAAAACAGCTCTTGCTCGTAGGACCAGAAACTGCATGTGATTCAACTCCATTTAGGACTGGGAAACAAATACTAGCTCGCCTTACATAAAACACACTCTGCTTTTGATTAAAGAGCACTCTTCTACTCTACTGTGTTTCCTATGAGGTCCGAACAGTGAGCTTGCTCAGAACAAAAGAACTGTGCTTCCTACACACACGGGCCGTATCTAGTTCAACTCTGCTTAGGAAACTGACAAGAGCAGTAGCTCCTCTTCAGTCCAATACACTGTACTTGCTGGCAACAGGCGCATGTGCTATTTGTACTGTGTATGGCAATGGGAGCACAATAGTGACTTTCCTTACGAGAAAACAACTCTTGCTCATAGGACTAGAAACTGCATGTGATTCCACTCCATTTAGGACTGGGAAACAAAAGCTAGCTTGCCTTACATGAAACACACTCTGCTTTAGAGAAAAGAGCACTCTTCTACTCTACTGTGTTTCCTATGGGGTCCAAACAGTGAGCTTGCTCAGAACAAAAGAACTGTGCTTAATACACAAACGGACCACATCTAGTTCAACTCTGCTTAGGAAACTGACAAGAACAGTAGCTCCTATTCAGTCCAATACACTGTACTTGCTGGGAAAAGACGCGAGTGCTATTTGCCTTGTATAGGGCAATGGGAGCGCAATAGTGACTTTCCTTACCAGAAAACAACTCTTGCTCGTAGGACCAGAAACTGCATGTGATTCAACTCCATTTAGGACTGGGATACAAATGCTAGCTCGCCTTCCATGAAAAACACTCTGCTTTTGAGAAAAGAGCACTCTTCTACTCTACTGTGCTTCCTATGGGGTCCGAACAGTGAGCTTGCTCAGAACAAAAGAACTGTGCTTCCTACACACACGGGCCATATCTAGTTCAACTCTGCTTAGGAAACTGAGAAGAACAGTAGCTCCTCTTCAGTCCAATACACTGTACTTTCGGGGAACAGACGCGAGTGCTATTTGCACTGTGTATGGCAATTGGAGCACAATAGTGACTCGTCTTACCGGAAAACAACTCTTGCTCGTTGGACCAGAAACTGCATGAGACTCAACTCCATTTAGGACTGGGAAACAAATGCTAGCTCGCCTTACATGAAACACACTCTGCTTTTGAGAAAAGAGCACTCTTCTACTCTACTGTGTTTCCTATGGGGTCCGAACACTGAGCCTGCTCAGAACAAAAGAACTGTGCTTCCTACGTACACGACCATATCTAGTTCAATTCTGCTTAGGAACCTGACCAGAACAGTAGATCCTCTTCAGTCCAATACACTGTACTTGCTGGGAACAGACGCCAGTGCTATTTGTCCTGTGTATGGCAATGGCAGCGCAATAGTGACTCTTCTTACCATAAAACAACTCTTGCTCGTAGGACCAGAAACTGCATGTGATTCAACTCCATTTAGGACTGGGAAACAAAAGCTAGCTCACCTTACAAGAAACACACGCTGCTTTAGAGAAAAGAGCACTCATCTACTCTACTGTGTTTCTTATGGGGCCAGAACAGTGAGCTTGCTCAGAACAAAAGAACTGTGCTTCCTACACACGGGCCATATCTAGTTCAACTCTGCTTAGGAAACTGACAAGAACAGTAGCTCCTCTTCACTCCGATACACTGTACCTGCTGGGAACAGACGCGAGTGCTATTTGCACTGTGTATGGCAATGGCAGCGCAATAGTGACTTTCCTTACCAGAAAACAGCTCATGCTCGTAGGACCAGAAACTGCATGTGATTCCACTCCATTTAAAACTGGGAAGCAAACGCTAGCTCGCCTTACAAGGAACACACTCTGCTTTAGAAAAAGAGCACTCTTCTACTCTACTGTGTTTACTATGGGGTCCAAACAGTGAGCGTGCTCAGAACAAAAGAACTGTGCTTCATACACATACGGACCATATCTAGTTCAACTCTGCTTAAGAAACTGACAAGAACAGTAGCTCCTCTTCAGTCAAATACACTGTACTTGCTGGGAACAGACGCATGTGCTATTTGCACTGTGTATGCCAATGGGAGCGCAATAGTGACTTTCCTTACCAGAAAACAACTCTTGCTCGTAGGACTAGAAACTGCATGTGATTCAACTCCATTTAGGACTAGGAAACAAACGCTAGCTCGCCTTACAAAAACACACTCTGCTTTTGAGAAAAGAGCACTCTTCTACTCTACTGTGTTTCCTATGTGTTCCGAAAAGTGAGCTTGCTCAGAACAAAAAAACTGTGCTTCCTACACACACGGCCATATCTAGTTCAAGTCTGCTTAGGAACCTGACAAGAACAGTAGATCCTCTTGAGTTCAATACACTGTACTTGCTGGGAACAGACGGGAGGGCTATTTGCACTGTGTATGGCAATGGGAGCACAATAGTGATTTTCCTTACCAGAAAACAACTCCTGCTCGTAGGACCAGAAACTGCATGTGATTCCACTCCATTTAGGACTGGGAAACAAACGCTAGCTCGCCTTACAAGAAACACATTCTGCTTTAGAGAAAAGAGCACTCTTCTACTCTACTGTGTTTCCTATGGGGTCCAAACAGTGAGCTTGCTCAGAACAAAAGAACTGTGCTTCCTACACACGCGGGCCTTATCTAGTTCAACTCTGCTTAGGAAACTGACAAGAACAGTAGCTCCTCTTCAGTCCGATACACTGTACTTGCTGGGAACAGACGTGAGAGCTATTTGCACTATGTATGGCAAGGGGAGCACAATAGTGACTTTCCTTACCAGAAAACAACTCTTGCTCTTAGGACCAGAAACTGCATGTGATTCAACTCCATTTAGGACTGGGAAACAAACGCTAGCTCGCCTTACAAGAAACACACTCTGCTTTAGAGAAAAGAGCACTCTTCTACTCTACTGTGTTTCCTATGGTGTCCGAACAGTGAGCTTGCTCAGAACAAAAGAACTGTGCTTCCTACACTGGGGCCATAACTAGTTCAACTCTGCTTAGGAAACTGAAAAGAACAGTAGATCCTCTTCAGTCCGATACACTGTACTTGCTGGGAACAGACGCGAGTGCTATTTGCACTGTGTATGGCAATGGGAGCGCAATAGTGACTTTCCTTACCAGAAAACAACTCTTGCTCATAGGACTAGAAACTGCATGTGATTCCACTCCATTTAGGACTGGGAAACAAATGCTAGCTCGCCTTACAAGAAACACACTCTGCTTTAGAGAAAATAGCACTCTTCTACTCTACTGTGTTTCCTATGGGGTCCAAACAGTGAGCTTGCTCAGAACAAAAGAACTGTGCTTAATACACACACGGACCACATCTAGTTCAACTCTGCTTAGGAAACTGACAAGAACAGTAGCTCCTATTCAGTCCAATACACTGTACTTGCTGGGAAAAGACGCGAGTGCTATTTGCCTTGTGTAGGGCAATGGGAGCACAATAGTGACTTTCCTTACCAGAAAACAATTCTTGTTCATAGGACCAGAAACTGCATATGATTCAACTCCATTTAGGACTAGGAAACAAACGCTAGCTCGCCTTACAAAAACACACTCTGCTTTTGAGAAAAGAGCACTCTTCTACTCTACCGTGTTTCCTATAGGGCCAGAAGAGTGAACTTGCTCAGAACATAAGAACTGTGCTTCCTACACACGGGCCATATCTAGTTCAACTCTGCTTAGGAAACTGACAAGAACAGTAGCTCCTCTTCAGTCTGATACACTGTACTTGCTGGGAACAGACGCGAGTGCTATTTGCACTGTGTATGGCAATGGGAGTGCAATAGTGACTTTCCTTACCAGAAAACAACTCTTGCTCATAGGACCAGAAACTGCATGTGATTCAACTCCATTTAGTTCTGGGAAACAAATGCTAGCTCACCTTACATGAAACACACTCTGTTTTTGAGAAAAGAGCACTCTTCTACTCTACTGTGTTTCCTATGGGGTTCGAACAGTGAGCTTGCTCAGAACAAAAGAACTGTGCTTCCTACAAACACGGACCATATCTAGTTCAACTCTGCTTAGTAAACTGACAAGAACAGTAGCTCCTATTCAGTCCAATACACTGTACTTGCTGGGAAAAGTCGCGAGTGCTATTTGCATTGTGTAGGGAAATGGGAGCGCAATAGTGACTTGTCTTACCAGAAAACAACTCTTACTCATAGGACCAGAAACTGCATGTGATTCCACTACATTTAGGACTGGGAAACAAACTCTAGCTCGCATTACAAGAAACACACTCTGCTTTAGAAAAAAGAGCATTCTTCTATTCTACTGTGTGTCCTATGGGGTCCAAACAGTGAGCTTGCTCAGAACAAAAGAACTGTGCTTCCTACACACACGGACCATATCTAGTTCAACTCTGCTTAGGAAACTGACAAGAACAGTAGCTCCTATTCAGTCCAATACACTGTACTTGCTGGGAAAAGTCGCGAGTGCTATTTGCCTTGTGTATGGCAATGGGAGGGCAATAGTGACTTTCCTTACCAGAAAACAATTCTTGTTCATAGGACCAGAAACTGCATATGATTCAACTCCATTTAGGACTAGGAAACAAATGCTAGCTCGCCTTACAAAAACACACTCTGCTTTTGAGAAAAGAGCACTCTTCTACTCTACTGTGTTTTATATAGGGCCAGAAGAGTGAACTTGCTCAGAACATAAGAACTGTGCTTCCTACACACACGGCCATATCTAGTTCAATTCTGCTTAGGAACCTGACAAGAACAGTAGATTCTCTTCAGTCCAATACACTGTACTTGCTGGGAACAGACGCCAGTGCTATTTGTCCTGTATATGGCAATGGCAGCACAATAGTGATTCTTCTTACCATAAAACAACTCTTGCTCGTAGGACCAGAAACTGCATGTGATTCAACTCCATTTAGGACTGGGAAACAAATGCTAGCTCGCCTTACAAGAAACACACTCTGCTTTTGAGAAAAGAGCACTCTTCTACTCTACTGTGTTTCCTATGTGTTCCGAACAGTAGCTTGCTCAGAACAAAAAAACTGTACTTCCTACTCACACGGCCATATCTAGTTCAACTCTGCTTAGTAAACTGACAAGAACAGTAGCTCCTATTCAGTCCAATACACTGCACTTGCTGGGAAAAGATGGGAGGGCTATTTGCACTGTGTATGGCAATGGGAGCACAATAGTGACTTTCCTTACCAGAAAACAACTCTTGCTCGTAGGACCAGAAACTGCATGTGATTCCACTCCATTTAGGACTGGGAAACAAACGGTAGCTCGCCTTACAAGAAACACACTCTGCTTTAGAGAAAAGGGCACTCTTCTACTCTACTGTGTTTCCTATGTGTTCCGAAAAGTGAGCTTGCTCAGAACAAAAGAACTGTGCTTCCTACACACACGGCCATATCTAGTTCAATTCTGCTTAGGAACTTGACAAGAACAGTAGATCCTCTACAGTCCAATACACTGTACTTGCTGGGAACAGACGCCAGTGCTATTAGTCCTGTGTATGGCAATGGCAGCGCAATAGTGACTCTTCTTACCAGAAGACAACTATTGCTCGTAGGACCAGAAACTGCATGTGATTCAACTCCATTTAGGACTGGGAAACAAATGCTAGCTCGCCTTACATGAAACACACTCTGCATTTGAGAAAAGAGCACTCTTCTACTCTATTGTGTTTCCTATCGGGTCTGAACAGTGAGCTTGCTCAGAACAAAAGAACTGTGCTTCCTACACACACGGCCATATCTAGTTCAATTCTGCTTAGGAACCTGACAAGAACAGTAGATCCTCTTCAGTCCAATACACTGTACTTGCTGAAAAGAGACGCCAGTGCTATTTGTCCTGTGTATGGCAATGGCAGCGCAATAGTGACTCTTCTTACCATAAAAAAACTCTTGCTCGTAGGACTAGAAACTGCATGTGATTCAACTCCATTTAGGGCTGGGAAACAAACTCTAGTTCGCATTACAAGAAACACACTCTGCTTTTGAGAAAAGAGCACGCTAGCTCGCCTTACAAGAAACACACTCTGCTTTTGAGAAAAGAGCACTCTTCTACTCTACTGTGTTTCCTATGTGTTCCGAAAAGTGAGCTCGCTCAGAACAAAAAAACTGTACTTCCTACTCACACGGCCATATCTAGTTCAACTCTGCTTAGTAAACTGACTAGAACAGTAGCTCCTATTCAGTCCAATACACTGCACTTGCTGGGAAAAGAAGGGAGGGCTATTTGCACTTTGTATGGCAATGGGAGCACAATAGTGACTTTCCTTACCAGAAAACAATTCTTGCTCGTAGGACCAGAAACTGCATGTGATTCCACTCCATTTAGGACTGGGAAACAAACGGTAGCTCGCCTTACAAGAAACACACTCTGCTTCAGAGAAAAGGGCACTCTTCTACTCTACTGTGTTTCCTATGTGTTCCGAAAAGTGAGCTTGCTCAGAACAAAAGAACTGTGCTTCCTACACACACGGCCATATCTAGTCCAATTCTGCTTAGGAACCTGACAAGAACAGTAGATCCTCTACAGTCCAATACACTGTACTTGCTGGGAACAGACGCCAGTGCTATTAGTCCTGTGTATGGCAATGGCAGCGCAATAGTGACTCTTCTTACCAGAAAACAACTCTTGCTCGTAGGACCAGAAACTGTATGTGATTCAACTCCATTTAGGACTGGGAAACAAATGCTAGCTTGCCTTACGTGAAACACACTCTGCTTTTGAGAAAAGAGCAATCTTCTACTCTATTGTGTTTCTTATCGGGTCCGAACAGTGAGCTTTCTCAGAACAAAAGAACTGTGCTTCCTACACACGGGCCATATCTAGTTCAACTATGATTAGGAAACCAACAAGAACAGTAGCTCCTCTTCAGTCCAATATACTGTACTTGCGGGAAACAGACGCGAGTGCTATTTGCACTGTGTATGGCATTGGAGCACAATAGTGACTTGTCTTACCAGAAAACAACTCTTGCTCGTAGGACAAAAAACTGCATGTGACTCCACTCCATTTAGGACTGGGAAACAAACGCTAGCTCGCCTTACAAGAAACACACTCTGCTTTTGAGAAAAGAGCACTCTTCTACTCTACTGTGTTTCCTATGTGTTCCGAACAGTGAGCTTGCTCAGAACAAAAAAACTGTACTTCCTACTCACACGGCCATATCTAGTTCAAGTCTGCTTAGGAACCTGACAAGAACAGTATATCCTCTTCAGTCCAATACACTGTACTTGCTGGGAACAGACGCATGTGCGATTTGCACTGTGTATGGCAATGGGAGCACAATAGTGACTTTCCTTACCAGAAAACAACTCTTGCTCATAGGACCAGAAACTGCATATGATTCAACTCCATTTAGGACTGGGAAACAAATGCTAGCTCTCCTTATAAGAAACACACTCTGCTTTAGAGAAAAGAGCACTCTTCTACTCTACTGTGTTTCCTATGGGGTCCAAACAGTGAGCTTGCTCAGAACAAAAGAACTGTGCTTCCTACACACACGGACCATATCTAGTTCAACTCTGCTTAGGAAACTGACAAGAACAGTAGCTCCTATTCAGTCCAATACACTGTATTTCCTGGGAAAAGACGCCAGTGCTATTTGTCCTGTGTATGGCAATGGCAGCGCAATAGGACTCTTCTTACCATAAAACAATTCTTGCTCGTAGGACCAGAAACTGCATGTGATTCAACTCCATTTAGGACTGGGAAAAAAACGCTAGCTCACCTTACAAGAAACACACTCTGCTTTAGAGAAAAGAGCACTCTTCTACTCTACTGTGTTTCCGATAGGGCCAGAACAGTGAGCTTGCTCAGAACAAAAGAACTGTGCTTCCAACACAGGGCCATAACTAGTTCAACTCTGCTTAGGAAACAGACAAGAACAGTAGCTCCTCTTCCGTCCAATACACTGTACTTTTTGGGAACAGACGGGAGGGCTATTTGCACTGTGGATGGAAATGGGAGCAAAATAGTGACTTTCCTTACCAGAAAACAGCTCTTGCTCGTAGGACCAGAAACTGCATGTGATTCAACTCCATTTAGGACTGGGAAACAAATACTAGCTCGCCTTACATAAAACACACTCTGCTTTTGATTAAAGAGCACTCTTCTACTCTACTGTGTTTCCTATGAGGTCCGAACAGTGAGCTTGCTCAGAACAAAAGAACTGTGCTTCCTACACACACGGGCCGTATCTAGTTCAACTCTGCTTAGGAAACTGACAAGAGCAGTAGCTCCTCTTCAGTCCAATACACTGTACTTGCTGGCAACAGGCGCATGTGCTATTTGTACTGTGTATGGCAATGGGAGCACAATAGTGACTTTCCTTACGAGAAAACAACTCTTGCTCATAGGACTAGAAACTGCATGTGATTCCACTCCATTTAGGACTGGGAAACAAAAGCTAGCTTGCCTTACATGAAACACACTCTGCTTTAGAGAAAAGAGCACTCTTCTACTCTACTGTGTTTCCTATGGGGTCCAAACAGTGAGCTTGCTCAGAACAAAAGAACTGTGCTTAATACACAAACGGACCACATCTAGTTCAACTCTGCTTAGGAAACTGACAAGAACAGTAGCTCCTATTCAGTCCAATACACTGTACTTGCTGGGAAAAGACGCGAGTGCTATTTGCCTTGTGTAGGGCAATGGGAGCGCAATAGTGACTTTCCTTACCAGAAAACAACTCTTGCTCGTAGGACCAGAAACTGCATGTGATTCATTTCCATTTAGGACTGGGAAACAAACGCTAGCTCGACTTCCAAGAAACACACTCTTCTTTTGATAAAAGAGCACTCTTCTACTCTACTTTGTTTCCTATAGGGCCAGAACAGTGAGCTTGCTCAGAACAAAAAAACTGCTTCCTACTCACACGGCCATATCTAGTTCAAGTCTGCTTAGGAACCTGACAAGTACAGTAGATCCTCTTCAGTTCAATAGACTGTACTTGCTGGGAACAGACGCCAGTGCTATTTGTCCTGTGTATGGCAATGGCAGCGCAATAGTTACTCTTCTTAACAGAAAACAACTCTTGCTCTTAGGACCAGAAACTTCATGTGATTCAACTCCATTTAAGACTGGGAAACAAACTCTAGCTCGCTTTACAAGAAACACACTCTGCTTTTGAGAAAAGAGCACTCTTCTACTCTACTGTGTTTCCTATAAGGCCAGAACAGTGAGCTTACTCAGAACAAAAGAACTGTGCTTCCTACACACACGGGCCATATCTAGTTCAACTCTGCTTAGGAAACTGACAAGAACAGTAGATCTTCTTGAGTCCAATACACTGTACTTGCGGGGAACAGAAGCGAGTGCTATTTGCACTGTGTATGGAAATTGGAGCACAATAGTGACCCGTCTTACCAGAAAACAATTCTTGCTCATAGGACAAAAAACTGCATGTGACTCAACTCCATTTAGGACTGGGAAACAAATGCAAGCTCGCCTTACAAGAAACACACTCTGCTTTTGAGAAAAGAGCACTCTTCTACTCTACTGTGTTTCCTATGGGGTCCGAACAGTGAGCTGCTCAGAACAAAAGAACTGTGCTTCCTACACACACAGCCATATCTAGCTCAAGTCTGCTTAGGAACCTGACAAGAACAGTAGATCCTCTTCAGTCCAATACACTGTACTTGCTGGGAACAGACGCCAGTGCTATTTGTCCTGTGTATGGCAATGGCAGCACAATAGTGACTCTTCTTACCAGAAAACAAATCTTGCTTGTAGGACCAGAAACTGCATGTGATTCAACTCCATTTAGGACTGGGAAACAAAAGCTAGCTCACCTTGCAAGAAACACACTCTTCTTTAGAGAAAAGAGCACTCTTCTACTCTACTGTTTTTCCTATAGGGCCAGAACAGTGACCTTGCTCAGAACAAGAGAACTGTGCTTCCTACACACGGGCCATATCTCGTTCAACTCTGCTTAGGAAACTGACAAGAACAGTAGCTCCTCTTTAGTCCGATACACTGTACTTGCTGGGAACAGACGCGAGTGCTATTTGCACTGTGTATGGCAATGGGAGCGCAATAGTGACTTTCCTTACCAGAAAACAACTCTTGTTCGTAAGACCAGAAACTGCATGTGATTCAACTCCATTTAGGACTGGGAAACAAATGCTAGCTCGCCTTACATGAAACACACTCTGCTTTTGAGAAAAGAGCACTCTTCTACTCTACTCTGTTTCTATGGGTTCCAAACAGTGAGCTTGCTCAGAACAAAAGAACTGTGCTTCCTACACACACGGCATATCTAGTTCAAGTCTGCTTAGGAACCTGACAAGAACAGTAGATCCTCTTCAGTCCAATACACTGTACTTGCTGGGTTCAGACGCCAGTGCTACTTGTCCTGTGTATGGCAATGGCAGTGCAATAGTGTCTCTTCTTACCAGAAAACAACTCTTGCTCGTAGGACTAGAAACTGCATGTGATTCAACTCCATTTAGTACTGGGAAACAAACGCTAGCTCGCCTTCCAAGAAACACACTCTGCTTTAGAGAAAAGAGCACTCTTCCACTCTACCGTGTTTCCTATAGGGCCAGAACAGTGAGCTTGCTCAGAACAAAAGAACTGTGCTTCCTACACACGGGCCATAACTAGTTCAACTCTGCTTAGGAAACTGACAAGAACAGTAGCTCCTCATCAGTCCGACACACTGTACTTGCTGAGAACTGACGCGAGTGCTATTTGCACTGTATATGGCATTGGGAGCACAATAGTGACTTGTCTTACCTGAAAACAACTCTTACTCATAGGACAAAAAACTGCATGTGACTCAACTCCATTTAGGACTGGGAAAGAAATGCTTGCTCGACTTCCAAGAAACACACTCTGCTTTTGAGAAAAGAGCACTCTTCTACTCTACTGTGTTTCCTATGGGGTCCAAACAGTGAGCTTGCTCAGAACAAAAGAACTGTGCTTCCTACACACACGGGCATATCTAGTTCAAGTCTGCTTAGGAACCTGACAAGAACAGTAGATCCTCTTCAGTCCAATACACTGTACTTGCTGGGTTCAGACGCCAGTGCTACTTGTCCTGTGTATGGCAATGGCAGTGCAATAGTGTCTCTTCTTACCAGAAAACAACTCTTGCTCGTAGGACCAGAAACTGCATGTGATTCCACTCCATTTAGGACTGGGAAACAAACGCTAGCTTGCCTTAAAAGAAACACACTCTGCTTTTGAGAAATGAGCACTCTTCTACTCTACTGTGTTTCCTATAGGGCCAGAACAGTGAGCTTGCTCAGAACAAAAGAACTGTGCTTCCTACACACACGGCCATATCTAGTTCAATTCTGCTTCGGAACCTGACAAGAAGAGTAGATCCTCTTCAGTCCTATACACTGTAATTGCTGGGAACAGACGCCAGTGCTGTTTGTCCTGTGTATGGCAATGGCAGCGCAATAGTGACTCTTCTTACCAGAAAACAACTCTTGCTCATAGGACCAGAAACTGCATGTGATCCACTCCATTTAGGACTGGGAAACAAACTCTAGCTCGCTTTACAAGAAACACACTCTGCTTTTGAGAAAAGAGCACTCTTCTACTCTACTGTGTTTCCTATAGGGCCAGAACAGTGAGCTTGCTCAGAACTAAAGAACTATGCTTCCTACACATGGGCCATAACTAGTTCAACTCTGCTTAGGAAACTGACAAGAACAGTAGCTGCTCTTCAGTCCGATACACTGTACTTCCTGGGAACAGACGCGAGGGCTATTTGCACTGTGTATGGCAATTGGAGCACAAGAGTGACTTGACTTACCAGAAAACAATTCTTGCTCGTAGGACAAAAAACTGCATGTGACTCAACTCCATTTAGGACTGGGAAAGAAATGCTAGCTCGACTTCCAAGAAACACACTCTGCTTTTGAGAAAAGAGCACTCTTCTACTCTACTGTGTTTCCTATGGGGTCCAAACAGTGAGCTTGCTCAGAACAAAAGAACTGTGCTTCCTACACGCACGGACCATATCTAGTTCAATTCTGCTTAGTAAACTGACAAGAACAGTAGCACCTATTCAGTCCAATACACTGTAATTGCTGGGGAAAGACGCGAGTGCTATTTGCATTGTAAAGGGCAATGGGAGCACAATAGTGTCTTTCCTTACCAGAAAACAACTCTTGTTCATAGGACCAGAAACTGCATGTGATTCAACTCCATTTAGGACTAGGAAACAAACGCTAGCTCGCCTTACAAAAACACACTCTGCTTTTGAGAAAAGAGCACTCTTCTACTCTACTGTGTTTCCTATGTGTTCCGAAAAGTGAGCTTGCTCAGAACAAAAAAACTGTGCTTCCTACACACACGGCCATATCTAGTTCAAGTCTGCTTAGGAACCTGACAAGAACAGTAGATCCTCTTCAGTTCAATACACTGTACTTGCTGGGAACAGACGCCAGTGCTATTTGTCCTGTGTATGGCAATGGCAGCGCAATAGTGACTCTTCTTACCAGAAAACAAATCTTGCTCGCAGGACCAGAAACTGCATGTGATCCACTCCATTTAGGACTGGGAAACAAACTCTAGCTCGCTTTACAAGAAACACACTCTGCTTTTGAGAAAAGAGCACTCTTCTACTCTTCTGTGTTTCCTATAGGGCCAGAACAGTGAGCTTGCTCAGAAAAAAAGAACTGTACTTCCTACACACACGGGCCATATCTAGTTCAACTCTGCTTAGGAAACTGAGAAGAACAGTAGCTCCTTTTCAGTCCAATACACTGTACTTGCTGGGAACAGACAGGAGGGCTATTTGCACTGTGTATGGCAATGGGAGCACAATAGTGACTTTCCTTACCAGAAAACAACTCCTGCTCATAGGACCAGAAACTGCATGTGATTCCACTCCATTTAGGACTGGGAAACAAACGCTAGCTCGCCTTACAAGAAACACATTCTGCTTTAGAGAAAAGAGCACTCTTCTACTCTACTGTGTTTCCTATGGGGTCCAAACAGTGAGCTTGCTCAGAACAAAAGAACTGTGCTTCCTACACACGCAGGCCATATCTAGTTCAACTCTGCTTAGGAAACTGACAAGAACAGTAGCTCCTCTTCAGTCCGATTCACTGTACTTGCTGGGAACATACGTGAGAGCTATTTGCACTATGTATGGCAAGGGGAGCACAATAGTGACTTTCCTTACCAGAAAACAACTCTTGCTCTTAGGACCAGAAACTGCATGTGATTCAACTCCATTTAGGACTGGGAAACAAACGCTTGCTCGCCTTACAAGAAACACACTCTGCTTTAGAGAAAAGAGCACTCTTCTACTCTACTGTGTTTCCTATGGTGTCCGAACAGTGAGCTTGCTCAGAACAAAAGAACTGTGCTTCCTACACACATGGCCATATCTAGTTCAATTCTGCTTAGGAACCTGACAAGAACAGTAGATCCTCTTCAGTCCAATACACTGTACTTGCTGGGAACAGACGCCAGTGCTATTTGTCCTATGTATGGCAATGGCAGCGCAATAGTGACTCTTCTTACCAGAAAACAACTCTTGCTCGTAGGACTAGAAACTGCATGTGATTCAACTCCATTTAGGACTGGGAAACAAACGCTAGCTCGCCTTCCAAGAAACACACTCTGCTTTAGAGAAAAGAGCACTCTTCCACTCTACTGTGTTTCCTATAGGGCCAGAACAGTGAGCTTGCTCAGAACAAAAGAACTGTGCTTCCTACACAGGGGCCATAACCAGTTCAACTCTGCTTAGGAAACTGAAAAGAACAGTAGATCCTCTTCAGTCCGATACACTGTACTTGCTGGGAACAGACGCGAGTGCTATTTGCACTGTGTATGGCAATGGGAGCACAATAGTGACTTTCCTTACCAAAAAACAACTCTTGATCGTAGGACCAGAAACTGCATATGATCAACTCCATTTAGTACTGGGAAACAAATGCTAGCTCGCCTTACATGTAACACACTCTGCTTTTGAGAAAAGAGCACTCTTCTTCTGTACTGTGTTTCCTATGGGGTACAAACAGTGAGCTTGCTCAGAACAAAAGAACTGTGCTTCCTACACGCACGGACCGTATCTAGTTCAATTCTCCTTAGGAAACTGACAAGAACAGTAGCTCCTCTTCCGTCCAATACACTGTACTTGCGCGGAACAGACGCGAGTGCTATTTGCACTGTGTATGGCAATTGGAGCACAATAGTGACTTGTCTTACCAGAAAACAACTCTTGCTCGTAGGACAAAAAACTGCATGTGACTCAACTCCATTTAGGACTGGGAAAGAAACACTAGCTCGACTTCCAAGAAGCACACTCTGCTTTTGAGAAAAGAGCACTCTTCTACTCTACTGTGTTTTCTATGGGGTCCAAACAGTGAGCTTGCTTAGAAAAAAAGAACTGTGCTTCCTACACGCACGGACCATATCTAGTTCAACTCTGCTTAGTAAACTGACAAGAACAGTAGCTCCTATTCAGTCCAATACACTGTACTTGCTGGGAAAAGACGCGAGTGCTATTTGCCTTGTGAAGGGCAATGGGAGCGCAATAGTGACTTTCCTTACCAGAAAACAACTCTTGTTCATAGGACCAGAAACTGCATGTGATTCAACTCCATTTAGGACTAGGAAACAAACGCTAGCTCGCCTTACAAAAACACACTCTGCTTTTGAGAAAAGAGCACTCTTCTACTCTACTGTGTTTCCTATGTGTTCCGAAAAGTGAGCTTGCTCAGAACAAAAAAACTGTGCTTCCTACACACGGGCCATATCTAGTTCAACTCTGCTTTGGAAACTGACAAGAACAGTAGATCCTCTTCAGTCCAATACACTGCACTTGCTGGGAACTGACGCGAGTGCTATTTGTCCTGTGTATGGCAATTGGAGCACAATAGTGACTTGTCTTACCAGAAAACATCTCTTGCTCGTAAGACAAAAAACTGCATGTGACTCAACTCCATTTAGGACTGGGAAACAAACGCTAGCTTGACTTCCAAGAAACACACTCTGCTTTTGATAAAAGAGCACTCTTCTACTCTACTTTGTTTCCTATAGGGCCAGAAGAGTGAGCTTGCTCAGAACAAAGAAACTGTGCTTCCTACTCACACGGCCATATCTAGTTCCAGTCGGCTTAGGAACCTGACAAGTACAGTAGATCCTCTTCATTTCAATAGACTGTATTGCTGGGAACAGACGCCAGTGCTATTTGTCCCGTGTATGGCAATGGCAGCGCAATATGTACTCTTCTTAACAGAAAACAACTCTTGCTCTTAGGAACAGAAACTTCATTTGATTCAACTCCATTTAGGACTGGGAAATAAGCGCTAGCTCGCTTTACAAGAAACACACTCTGCTTTTGAGAAAAGAGCACTCTTCTACTCTACTGTGTTTCCTATAAGGCCAGAACAGTGAGCTTGCTCAGAAAAAAAGAACTGTGCTTCCTACACACGGGCCATAACTAGTTCAACTTTGCTTAGGAAACTGACAAGAACAGTAGCTCCTCTTCAGTCCGATACACTGTACTTGCTGGGAACAGACGCGAGTGCTATTTGCACTCTGTAGGGCAATGGGAGCGCAATAGTGACTTTCCTTACCGGAAAACAACTCTTGATCGTAGGACCAGAAAATGCATGTGATTCAACTCCATTTAGGACTGGGAAACAAATGCTAGCTCGCCTTACATGAAACACACTCTGCTTTTGGGAAAAGAGCACTCTTCTAATCTACTGTGCTTCCTATGGGGTCCGAACAGTGAGCTTACTCAGAACAAAAGAACTGTGCTTCCTACACACACGGGCCATATCTAGTTCAACTCTGCTTAGGAAACTGACAAGAACAGTAGATCTTCTTCAGTCCAATACACTGTACTTGCGGGGAACAGACGCGAGTGCTATTTGCACTGTGTATGGCAATTGGAGCACAAAAGTGACCCGTCTTACCAGAAAACAATTCTTGATCGTAGGACAAAAAACTGCATGTGACTCAACTCCATTTAGGACTGGGAAACAAACGCTAGCTCTCCTTACAAGAAACACACTCTGCTTTTGAGAAAAGAGCACTCTTCTACTCTACTGTTTCCTATAGGGCCAGAACAGTGAGCTTGCTCAGAAAAAAAGAACTGTGCTTCCTACACACGGGCCATATCTAGTTCAACTCTGCTTAGGAAACTGACAAGAACAGTAGCTCCTCTTCAGTCTGATACACTGTACTTGCTGGGAACAGACGCCAGTGCTATTTGTCCTGTGTATGGCAATGGCAGCGCAATAGTGACTCTTCTTACCAGAAAACAAATCTTGCTCGTAGGACCAGAAACTGCATGTGATTCCACTCCCTTTAGGACTGGGAAACAAACTCTAGCTCGCTTTACAAGAAACACACTCTACTTTTGAGAAAAGAGCACTCTTCTACTCTTCTGTTTTTCCTATAGGGCCAGAACAGTGAGCTTGCTCAGAAAAAAAGAACTGTACTTCCTACACACACGGGCCATATCTAGTTCAACTCTGCTTAGGAAACTGAGAAGAACAGTAGCTCCTTTTCAGTCCAATACACTGTACTTGCTGGGAACAGACGCCAGTGCTATTTGTCCTATGTATGGCAATGGGAGCGCAATAGTGACTCTTCTTACCAGAAAACAACTCTTGCTCGTAGGACTAGAAACTGCATGTGATTCAACTCCATTTAGTACTGGGAAACAAACGCTAGCTCGCCTTCCAAGAAACACACTCTGCTTTAGAGAAAAGAGCACTCTTCCACTCTACCGTGTTTCCTATAGGGCCAGAACAGTGAGCTTGCTCAGAACAAAAGAACTGTGCTTCCTACACACGGGCCATAACTAGTTCAACTCTGCTTAGGAAACTGACAAGAACAGTAGCTCCTCATCAGTCCGACACACTGTACTTGCTGAGAACTGACGCGAGTGCTATTTGCACTGTATATGGCATTGGGAGCACAATAGTGACTTGTCTTACCTGAAAACAACTCTTACTCGTAGGACAAAAAACTGCATGTGACTCAACTCCATTTAGGACTGGGAAAGAAATGCTTGCTCGACTTCCAAGAAACACACTCTGCTTTTGAGAAAAGAGCACTCTTCTACTCTACTGTGTTTCCTATGGGGTCCAAACAGTGAGCTTGCTCAGAACAAAAGAACTGTGCTTCCTACACACACGGGCATATCTAGTTCAAGTCTGCTTAGGAACCTGACAAGAACAGTAGATCCTCTTCAGTCCAATACACTGTACTTGCTGGGTTCAGACGCCAGTGCTACTTGTCCTGTGTATGGCAATGGCAGTGCAATAGTGTCTCTTCTTACCAGAAAACAACTCTTGCTCGTAGGACCAGAAACTGCATGTGATTCCACTCCATTTAGGACTGGGAAACAAACGCTAGCTTGCCTTAAAAGAAACACACTCTGCTTTTGAGAAAAGAGCACTCTTCTACTCTACTGTGTTTCCTATAGGGCCAGAACAGTGAGCTTGCTCAGAACAAAAGAACTGTGCTTCCTACACACACGGCCATATCTAGTTCAATTCTGCTTCGGAACCTGACAAGAAGAGTAGATCCTCTTCAGTCCTATACACTGTAATTGCTGGGAACAGACGCCAGTGCTGTTTGTCCTGTGTATGGCAATGGCAGCGCAATAGTGACTCTTCTTACCAGAAAACAACTCTTGCTCGTAAACCAGAAACTGCATGTGATCCACTCCATTTAGGACTGGGAAACAAACTCTAGCTCGCTTTACAAGAAACACACTCTGCTTTTGAGAAAAGAGCACTCTTCTACTCTACTGTGTTTCCTATAGGGCCAGAACAGTGAGCTTGCTCAGAACTAAAGAACTATGCTTCCTACACATGGGCCATAACTAGTTCAACTCTGCTTAGGAAACTGACAAGAACAGTAGCTGCTCTTCAGTCCGATACACTGTACTTCCTGGGAACAGACGCGAGGGCTATTTGCACTGTGTATGGCAATTGGAGCACAATAGTGACTTGACTTACCAGAAAACAATTCTTGCTCGTAGGACAAAAAACTGCATGTGACTCAACTCCATTTAGGACTGGGAAAGAAATGCTAGCTCGACTTCCAAGAAACACACTCTGCTTTTGAGAAAAGAGCACTCTTCTACTCTACTGTGTTTCCTATGGGGTCCAAACAGTGAGCTTGCTCAGAACAAAAGAACTGTGCTTCCTACACGCACGGACCATATCTAGTTCAATTCTGCTTAGTAAACTGACAAGAACAGTAGCACCTATTCAGTCCAATACACTGTAATTGCTGGGAAAAGACGCGAGTGCTATTTGCATTGTAAAGGGCAATGGGAGCGCAATAGTGTCTTTCCTTACCAGAAAACAACTCTTGTTCATAGGACCAGAAACTGCATGTGATTCAACTCCATTTAGGACTAGGAAACAAACGCTAGCTCGCCTTACAAAAACACACTCTGCTTTTGAGAAAAGAGCACTCTTCTACTCTACTGTGTTTCCTATGTGTTCCGAAAAGTGAGCTTGCTCAGAACAAAAAAACTGTGCTTCCTACACACACGGCCATGTCTAGTTCAAGTCTGCTTAGGAACCTGACAAGTACAGTAGATCCTCTTCAGTTCAATACACTGTACTTGCTGGGAACAGACGCCAGTGCTATTTGTCCTGTGTATGGCAATGGCAGCGCAATAGTGACTCTTCTTACCAGAAAACAAATCTTGCTCGCAGGACCAGAAACTGTATGTGATTCCACTCCATTTAGGACTGGGAAACAAACGCTAGCTCGCCTTACAAGAAACACATTCTGCTTTAGAGAAAAGAGCACTCTTCTACTCTACTGTGTTTCCTATATGGCCAGAACAGTGAGCTTGCTCAGAAAAAAAGAACTGTACTTCCTACACACACGGGCCATATCTAGTTCAACTCTGCTTAGGAAACTGAGAAGAACAGTAGCTCCTTTTCAGTCCAATACACTGTACTTGCTGGGAACAGACGGGAGGGCTATTTGCACTGTGTATGGCAATGGGAGCGCAATAGTGACTTTCCTTATCAGAAAAAAACTCCTGCTCGTAGGACCAGAAACTGCATGTGATTCCACTCCATTTAGGACAGGGAAACAAACGCTAGCTCGCCTTACAAGAAACACATTCTGCTTTAGAGAAAAGAGCACTCTTCTACTCTACTGTGTTTCCTATGGGTCCAAACAGTGAGCTTGCTCAGAACAAAAGAACTGTGCTTCCTACACATGCGGGCCATACCTAGTTCAACTCTGCTTAGGAAAGTGAAAAGAACAGTAGCTCCTCTTCAGTCCGATACACTGTACTTGCTGGGAACAGACGTGAGAGCTATTTGCACTATGTATGGCAATGGGAGCACAATAGTGACTTTCCTTACCAGAAAACAACTCTTGCTCTTAGGACCAGAAACTGCATGTGATTCAACTCCATTTAGGACTGGGAAACAAACGCTAGCTCGCCTTACAAGAAACACACTCTGCTTTAGAGAAAAGAGCACTCTTCTACTCTACTGTGTTTCCTATGGTTTCCGAACAGTGAGCTTGCTCAGAACAAAAGAACTGTGCTTCCTACACACACGGCCATAACTAGTTCAACTCTGCTTAGGAAACTGAAAAGAACAGTAGATCCTCTTCAGTCCGATACACTGTACTTGCTTGGAACAGACGCGAGTGCTATTTGCACTGTGTATGGCAATGGGAGCGCAATAGTGACTTTCCTTACCAGAAAACAACTCTTGTTCATAGGACCAGAAACTGCATGTGATTCAACTCCATTTAGGACTAGGAAACAAACGCTAGCTCGCCTTACAAAAACACACTCTGCTTTTGAGAAAAGAGCACTCTTCTACTCTACTGTGTTTCCTATGTGTTCCGAAAAGTGAGCTTGCTCAGAACAAAAGAACTGTGCTTCCTACACACACGGCCATATCTAGTTCAAGTCTGCTTAGGAACCTGACAAGAACAGTAGATCCTCTACAGTCCAATACACTGTACTTGCTGGGAACAGACGCCAGTGCTATTAGTCCTGTGTATGGCAATGACAGCGCAATAGTGACTCTTCTTACCAGAAAACAACTCTTGCTCGTAGGACCAGAAACTGCATGTGATTCAACTCCATTTAGGACTGGGAAACAAATGCTAGCTCGCCTTACATGAAACACACTCTGCATTTGAGAAAAGAGCACTCTTCTACTCTATTGTGTTTCCTATCGGGTCCGAACAGTGAGCTTGCTCAGAACAAAAGAACTGTGCTTCCTACACACACGGACCATATCTAGTTCAACTCTGCTTAGGAAACTGAGAAGAACAGTAGCTCCTCTTCAGTCCAATACACTGTACTTGCTGTGAACAGACGGGAGGGCTATTTGCACTGTGTATCGCAAAGGGAGCGCAATAGTGACTTTCCTTACCAGAAAACAACTCTTGCTCGTAGGACCAGAAACTGCATGTGATTCCACTCCATTTAGGACTGGGAAACAAACGGTAGCTTGCCTTACAAGAAACACAACCTGCTTTAGAGAAAAGAGCACTCTTCTACTCTACTGTGTTTCCTATGGGGTCCAAACAGTGAGTATGCTCCGAACAAAAGAACTGTGCTTCCTACACACACGGACCATATCTAGTTCAACTCTGCTTAGTAAACTAACAAGAAGAGTAGCTCCTATTCAGTCCAATACACTGTACTTGCTGGGAAAAGACGCGAGTGCTATTTGCCTTGTGAAGGGCAATGGGAGCACAATAGTGACTTTCCTTACCAGAAAACAACTCTTGTTCATAGGACCAGAAACTGCATGTGATTCAACTCCATTTAAGACTAGGAAATAAACGCTAGCTCGCCTTACAAAAACACACTCTGCTTTTGAGAAAAGAGCACTCTTCTACTCTACTGTGTTTCCTATAGGGCCAGAAGAGTGATGAACTTGCTCAGAACATAAGAACTGTGCTTCCTAAACCACGGGCCATATCTAGTTCAACTCTGCTTAGGAAACTGACAAGAACAGTAGCTACTCTTTAGTCTGATGCACTGTACTTGCTGGGAACAGACGCGAGAGCTATTTGAAATATGTATGGCAAGGGGAGCGCAATAGTGACTTTCCTTTCCAGTGAACTACTCTTGCTCGTAGGACCAGAAACTGCATGTGATTCAACTCCATTTAGAACTGGGAAACAAATGCTAGCTCGCCTTACAAGAAACACACTCTGCTTTTGAGAAAAGATCACTCTTCTACTCTACTGTGTTTCCTATGGTGTCCGAACAGTGAGCTTGCTCAGAACAAAAGAACTGTGATTCCTACACACACGGCCATATCTAGTTCAATTCTGCTTAGGAACCTGACAAGAACAGTAGATCCTCTTCAGTCCAATACACTGTACTTGCTGGGAACAGACGCCAGTGCTATTTGTACTGTATATGTCAATGGCAGCACAATAGTGACTCTTCTTACCATAAAACAATTCTTGCTCGTAGGACCAGAAACTGCATGTGATTCAACTCCATTTAGGACTGGGAAACAAAAGCTAGCTCGCCTTACAAGAAACACACTCTGCTTTTGAGAAAAGAGCACTCTTCTACTCTACTGTGTTTCCTATGTGTTCCGAACAGTGAGCTTGCTCAGAACAAAAAAACTGTACTTCCTACTCACACGGCCATATCTAGTTCAACTCTGCTTAGTAAACTGACAAGAACAATTGCTCCTATTCAGTCCAATACACTGCACTTGCTGAAAAAAGATGGGAGTGCTCTTTGCACTGTGTATGGCAATGGGAGCACAATAGTGACTTTCCTTACCAGAAAACAACTCTTGCTCGTAGGACCAGAAACTGCATGTGATTCCACTCCATTTAGGACTGGGAAACAATCGGTAGCTGGCCTTACAAGAAACACACTCTGCTTTAGAGAAAAGGGCACTCTTCTACTCTACTGTGTTTCCTATGTGTTCCGAAAATTGAGCTTGCTCAGAACAAAAGAACTGTGCTTCCTACACACACGGCCATATCTAGTTCAATTCTGCTTTGGAACCTGACAAGAACAGTAGATCCTCTACAGTCCAATACACTGTACTTGCTGGGAACAGACGCCAGTGCTATTAGTCCTGTGTATGGCAATGGCAGCGCAATAGTGACTCTTCTTACCAGAAAACAACTCTTGCTCGTAGGACCAGAAACTGCATGTGATTCAACTCCATTTAGTACTGGGAATCAAACTCAAGCTCGCTTTACAAGAAACACACTCTGCTTTTGAGAAAAGAGCACTCTTCTACTCTACTGTGTTTCCTATAGGGCCAGAAGAGTGAGCTTGCTCAGAACATAAGAAATGTGCTTCCTACACACACGGGCCATATCTAGTTCAACTCTGCTTAGGAAACTGACAAGAACAGTAGCTCCTCTTCAGTCCAATACACTGTACTTCCTGGGAACAGACGGGAGGGCTATTTGCACTGTGTATGGTAAAGGGAGCGCAATAGTGACTTTCCTTACCAGAAAACAACTCTTGCTCGTAGGACAAAAAACTGCACGTGACTCAACTCCATTTAGGACTAGGAAACAAACGCTAGCTCGCCTTACAAGAAACACACTCTGCTTTTGAGAAAAGAGCACTCTTCTACTCTACTGTGTTTCCTATTGGGTCTGAACAGTGAGCTTGCTCAGAACAAAAGAACTGTGCTTTATACACACGGCCATAAGTAGTTCAATTCTGCTTAGGAACCTGACAAGAACAGTAGATCCTCTTCAGTCCAATACTCTGTATTTCCTGGGAAGAGACGCCAGTGCTATTTGTCCTGTGTATGGCAATGGCAGCACAATAGTGACTCTTCTTACCATAAAACAACTCTTGCTCGTAGGACCAAAAACTACATGTGATTCAACTCCATTTAAGACTGGGAAACAAACGCTAGCTCGCCTTCCATGAAACACACTCTGCTTTAGAGAAAAGAGCACTCTTCTACTCTACTGTGTTTCCTTTAGGGCCAGAACAGTGAGCTTGCTCAGAACAAAAGAACTGTGCTTCCTACACACGGGTCTTATCTAGTTCAACTCTGCTTAGGAAACTGACAAGAACAGTAGCTCCTCTTCAGTCTGATACACTGTACTTACTCGGAACAGACGCGAGTGCTATTTGCACTGGGTATGGCAATGGGAGCGCAATAGTGACTTTCTTTACCAGAAAACAACTCTTCTTCATAGGACCAGAAACTGCATGTGATTCAACTCCATTTAACTAGGAAACAAACGCTAGCTCGCCTTACAAAAACACACTCTGCTTTTGAGAAAAGAGCACGCTTCTACTCTACTGTGTTTCCTATACGGCCAGAAGAGTGAGCTTGCTCAGAACATAAGAACTCTGCTTCCTACACACAAGGGCCATATCATGTTCAACTCTGCTTAGGAAACTGACAAGAACAGTAGCTCCTCTTCAGTCCGATACACTGTACTTGCTGGGAACAGACGCGAGAGCTATTTGCACTGTGTATGGCAAGGGGAGCGAAATAGTGACTTTCCTTACCAGAAAACAACTCATGCTCTTATGACCAGAAACTGCATGTGATTCAACTCCATTTAGGACTGGGAAACAAATGCTAGCTCGCCTTACAAGAAACACACTCTGCTTTTGAGAAAAGAGCACTCTTCTACTCTACTGTGCTTCCTATGGGGTCCGAACAGTGAGCTTGCTCAGAACAAAAGAACTGTGCTTCCTACACACACGGGCCATATCTAGTTCAACTCTGCTTAGGAAACTGACAAGAACAGTAGCTCCTCTTCAGTCCAATACAGTGTACTTGCGGGGAACAGACGCGAGTGCTCTTTGCACTGTGTATGGCAAATGGAGCACAATAGTGACTCGTCTTACCGGAAAACAACTCTTGCTCATAGGACCAGAAACTGCATGTGACTCAACTCCATTTAGGACTGGGAAACAAATGCTAGCTCGCCTTACAAGAAACACACTCTGCTTTTGATAAAAGCGCACTCTTCTACTCTACTGTGTTTCCTATGGGGTCCGAACAGTGAGCCTGCTCAGAACAGAAGAACTGTGCTTCCTACATACAAGACCATATCTAGTTCAATTCTGTTTAGGAACCTGACAAGAACAGTAGATCCTCTTCAGTCCAATACACTGTACTTGCTGGGAACAGACGCCAGTGCTATTTGTCCTGTGTATGGCAAAGGCAGCACATTAGTGACTCTTCTTACTATAAAACAACTCTTGCTCGTAGGACCAGAAACTGCATGTGATTCAACTCCATTTAGGACTGGGAAACAAAAGCTAGCTCACCTTACAAGAAACACACTCTGCTTTTGTGGAAAGAGCACTCTTTTACTCTACTGTGTTTCCTATAGGGCCAGAACAGTGAGCTTGCTCAGAACAAAAGAACTGTGCTTCCAACACAGGGCCATAACTAGGTCAACTCTGCTTAGGAAACTGACAAGAACAGTAGCTCCTCTTCCGTCCAATACACTGTACTTGCTTGGAACAGACAGGAGGGCTATTTGCACTGTGGATGGCAATGGAAGCAAAATAGTGACTTTCCTTACCAGAAAACAGCTCTTGGTCATAGGACCAGCAACTGCATGTGATTCAACTCCATTTAGGACTGGGAAACAAATGCCAGCTCGCCTTACATGAAATACACTCTGCTTTTGATTAAAGAGCACTCTTCTACTCTACTGTGTTTCCTATGAGGTCCGAACAAGGGCTTGCTCAGAACAAAAGAACTGTGCTTCCTACACACACGGGCCATATCTAGTTCAACTCTGCTTAGGAAACTGACAAGAACAGTAGCTCCTTCTCAGTCCAATACACTGTACTTGCTGGCAACAGGCGCATGTGCTATTTGCACTGTGTATGGCAATGGGAGCGCAATAGTGACTTTCCTTACCAGAAAACAACTCTTGCTCATAGGACTAGAAACTGCATGTGATTCCACTCCATTTAGGACTGGGAAACAAATGCTAGCTCGCCTTACAAGAAACACACTCTGCTTTAGAGAAAATAGCACTCTTCTACTCTACTGTGTTTCCTATGGGGTCCAAACAGTGAACTTGCTCAGAATAAAAGAACTGTGCTTAATACACACACGGACCACATCTAGTTCAACTCTGGTTAGGAAACTGACAAGAACAGTAGCTCCTATTCAGTCCAATACACTGTACTTGCTGGGAAAAGACGCGAGTGCTATTTGCCTTGTGTAGGGCAATGGGAGCGCAATAGTGACTTTCCTTACAAGAAAACAACTCTTGTTCGTAGGACCAGAAACTGCATGTGATTCAACTCCATTTAGGACTGGGAAACAAACTCTAGCTCGCTTTACAAGAAACACACTCTGCTTTTGAGAAAAGAGCACTCTTCTACTCTACTGTGTTTCCTATGTGTTCCGAAAAGTGAGCTTGCTCAGAACAAAAGAACTGTGCTTCCTAAACACACGGGCCATATCTAGTTCAACTCTGCTTAGGAAACTGACAAGAACAGTAGCTCCTCTTCAGTCCGATACACTGTACTTGTGGTGAGCAGAAGCGAGTGATATTTGCACTGTGTATGGCAATGGGAGCGTAATAGTGACTTTCCTTTCCAGAAAACAACTCTTGCTCGTAGGACCAGAAACTGCATGTGATTCAACTCAATTTAGGACTGGGAAACAAATGCTAGCTCGCCTTACATGAAACACACTCTGCTTTTGAGAAAAGAGCACTCTTCTAGTCTACTGTGTTTCCTATGGGGTCTGAACAGTGAGCTTGCTCAGAACAAAAGAACTGTGCTTCCTAAACACATGGCCATATCTAGTTCAATTCTGCTTAGGAACCTGACAAGAAAAGTAGATCCTCTTCAGTCCATTACACTGTACTTGCTGGGAACAGACGCCAGTGCTATTTGTCCTGTGTATGGCAATGGCAGAGCAATAGTGACTCTTGTTACCATAAAACAACTCTTGCTCTTAGACTAGAAACAGCATGTGATTCAACTCCATTTAGGACTGGGAAACAAAATCAAGCTCGCTTTACAAGAAACACACTCTGCTTTTGAGAAAAGAGCACTCTTCTACTCTACTGTGTTTCCTATAGGGCTAGAAGAGTGAGCTTGCTGAGAAAAAGAACTGTGCTTCCTACACACACGGACCATATCTAGTTCAACTCTTCTTAGGAAACTGAGAAGAACAGTAGCTCCTCTTCAGTCCAATACACTGTACTTGCTGGGAACAGACGGGAGGGCTATTTGCAATGTGTATGGCAATGGGAGCACAATAGTGACTTTTCTTACCAGAAAACAACTCTTGCTCGTAGGACCAGAAACTGCATGTGATTCCACTCCATTTAGGACTGGGAAACAAATGTTAGCTCGCCTTTCAAACACACTTTGCTTTAAAGAAAAGAGCACTCTTTTACTCTACTGTGTTTCCTATGGGATCCAAACAGTGAGCTTGCTCAGAACAAAAGAACTGTGCTTCAAACACATACGGACCATATCTAGTTCAACTCTGCTTAGGAAACTGACAAGAACAGTAGCTCCTATTCACTCCAATACACTGCACTTGCTGGGAAAAGACGCGAGTGCTATTTGCCTTGTGTAGGGTAATGGGAGGGCAATAGTGACTTTCCTTACCAGAAAACAACTCTTGCTCGTAGGACCAGAAAATTCATGTGATTCAACTCCATTTAGGACTGGGAAACAAAAGCTAGCTCACCTTACAGAAACACACTCTGCTTTAGAGAAAAGAGCACTCTTCTACTCTACTGTGTTTCCCATAGGGCCAGAACAGTGAGCTTGCTCAGAACAAAGAACTGTGCTTCCTACACAGGGGCCATATCTAGTTCAACTCTGCTTAGGAAACTGACAAGAACAGTAGCTCCTCTTCAGTCCCATATACTGTACTTGCAGGGAACTGACGCGAGTGCTATTTGCACTGTGTATGGCAATTGGAGCACAATAGTGACTCGCCCTACCAGAAAACAACTCTTGCTCCTAGGACAAAAACCTGCTCGTGACTCAACTCCATTTAGGACTGGGAAACAAACGCTAGCTCGCCTTAAAAGAAACACACTCTGCTTTTGAGAAAAGAGCACTCTTCTACTACACTGTGTTTCCTATGAGGTCCGAACACTGAGCTTCCTCAGAACAAAAGAACTGTGCTTCCTACACACACGGCCATATCTAGTTCAATTCTGCTTAGGAACCTGACAAGAACAGTAGCTTCTCTTCAGTCCAATACACCGTACTTGCTGGGAACAGACGCCAGTGTTATTTGTCCTGTGTATGGCAATGGCAGCGCAATAGTGACTCTTCTTACCATAAAACAACTCTTGCTCGTAGGACCAGAAACTGCATGTATTTCAACTCCATTTAGGACTGGGAAACAAAAGCTAGCTGACCTTACAAGAAACACACTCTGCTTTAGAGAAAAGAGCACTCTTCTACTCTGCTGTGTTTCTTATAGGGCCAGAACAGTGAGCTTACTCAGAACAAAAGAACTGTGCTTCCTACACACACGGGCCATATCTAGTTCAACTCTACTTAGGAAACTGACAAGAACAGTAACTCCTATTCAGTCCAATACACTGTACTTGCTGGGAAAAGACGCGAGTGCTATTTGCCTTGTGTAAGGCAATGGGCGCGCAATAGTGACTTTCCTTACCAGAAAACAACTCTTGTTCTTAGGACCAGAAACTGCATGTGACTCAAATCCATTTAGGACTGGGAAACAAACGCTAGCTTGCCTTACAAGAAACACACTCTGCTTTTGAGAAAAGAGCACTCTTCTCCTCTACTGTGTTTCCTATTGGGTCTGAACAGTGAGCTTGCTCAGAACAAAAGAACTGTGCTTCCTACACACACGGGCCATATCTAGTTCAACTCTGCTTAGGAAACTGACAAGAACAGTAGCTCCTCTTCAGTCCGATACACTGTACTTGCTGGGAACAGACGCGAGAGCTATTTGCACTATGTATGGCAAGGGGAGCACAATAGTGACTTTCCTTACCAGATAACAACTCTTGCTCGTAGGACCAGAAACTGCATGTGATTCCACTCCATTTAGGACTGGGAAACAAACTCTAGCTCGCTTTACAAGAAACACAGTCTGCTTTTGAGAAAAGAGCACTCTTCTACTCTACTGTGTTTCCTATGGGGTCCGAACAGTGAGCTTGCTCAGAACAAAACAACTGAGCTTCCTACACACGGGCCATATCTAGTTCAACTCTACTTAGGAAACTGACAAGAACAGTAGATCCTCTTCAGTCCAATACACTGTACTTTGGGGGAACAGACGCGAGAGCTATTTGTACTGTGTATGGCAATTGGAGCACAATAGTGACTCGTCTTACCAGAAAACAACTCTTGCTCGTAGGACAAAAAACTGCACGTGACTCAACTCCATTTAGGACGGGGAACAAACGCTAGCTCGCCTTACAAGAAACACACTCTGCTTTTGAGAAAAGAGCACTCTTCTACTCTACTGTGTTTCCTATTGGGTCTGAACAGTGAGCTTGCTCAGAACAAAAGAACTGTGCTTTATACACACACGGCCATAACTAGTTCAATTCTGCTTAGGAACCTGACAAGAACAGTAGATCCTCTTCAGTCCAATACTCTGTATTTCCTGGGAACAGACGCCAGTGCTATTTTTCCTGTGTATGGCAATGGCAGCGCAATAGTGACTCTTCTTACCATAAAACAACTCTTGCTCGCAGGACCAGAAACTACATGTGATTCAACTCCATTTAGGACTGGGAAACAAACGCTAGCTCACCTTACAAGAAACACACTCTGCTTTAGAGAAAAGAGCACTCTTCTACTCTACTGTGTTTCCTATAGGGCCAGAACAGTGAGCTTGCTCAGAACAAAAGAACAGTGCTTCCTACACAAGGGTCTTATCTAGTTCAACTCTGCTTAGGAAACTGACAAGAACAGTAGCTCCTCTTCAGTCCGATACACTGTACTTGCTGGGAACAGACGCGAGTGCTATTTGCACTGTGTATGGCAATGGGAGCGCAATAGTGACTTTCTTTACCAGAAAACAACTCTTCTTCGTAGGACCAGAAACTGCATGTGATTCAACTCCATTTAACTAGGAAACAAACGCTAGCTTGCCTTACAAAAACACACTCTGCTTTTGAGAAAAGAGCACGCTTCTACTCTACTGTGTTTCCTATAGGGCCAGAAGAGTGAGCTTGCTCAGAACATAAGAACTGTGCTTCCTACACACAAGGGCCATATCATGTTCAACTCTGCTTAGGAAACTGACAAGAACAGTAGCTCCTCTTCAGTCCGATACACTGTACTTGCTGGGAACAGACGCGAGAGCTATTTGCACTGTGTATGGCAATTGGAGCACAATAGTGACTCGCCCTACCAGAAAACAACTCTTGCTCCTAGGACAAAACCTGCACGTGACTCAACTCCATTTAGGACTGGGAAACAAACGCTAGCTCGCCTTAAAAGAATCACACTCTGCTTTTGAGAAAAGAGCACTCTTCTACTACACTGTGTTTCCTATGGGGTCCGAACACTGAGCTTCCTCAGAACAAAAGAACTGTGCTTCCTACACACACGGCCATATCTAGTTCAATTCTGCTTAGGAACCTGACAAGAACAGTAGCTTCTCTTCTATCCAATACACCGTACTTGCTGGGAACAGACGCCAGTGTTATTTGTCCTGTGTATGGCAATGGCAGCGCAATAGTGACTCTTCTTACCATAAAAAAACTCTTGCTCGTAGGACCAGAAACTGCATGTGATTCAACTCCATTTAGGACTGGGAAACAAAAGCTAGCTGACCTTACAAGAAACACACTCTGCTTTAGAGCAAGGAGCACTCTTCTACTCTGCTGTGTTTCCTATAGGGCCAGAACAGTGAGCTTGCTCAGAACAAAAGAACTGTGCTTCCTACACACACGGGCCATATCTAGTTCAACTCTACTTAGGAAACTGACAAGAACAGTAACTCCTATTCAGTCCAATACACTGTACTTGCTGGGAAAAGACGCGAGTGCTATTTGCCTTGTGTAAGGCAATGGGCGCGCACTAGTGACTTTCCTTACCAGAAAACAACTCTTGTTCTTAGGACCAGAAACTGCATGTGACTCAAATCCACTTAGGACTGGGAAACAAACGCTAGCTCGCCTTACAAGGAACACACTCTGCTTTTGAGAAAAGAGAACTCTTCTCCTCTACTGTGTTTCCTATTGGGTCTGAACAGTGAGCTTGCTCAGAACAAAAGAACTGTGCTTCCTACACACACGGGCCATATCTAGTTCAACTCTGCTTAGGAAACTGACAAGAACAGTAGCTCCTCTTCAGTCCAATACACTGTACTTGCTGGGAACAGACGCGAGAGCTATTTGCACTATGTATGGCAAGGGGAGCGCAATAGTGACTTTCCTTACCAGAAAACAACTCTTGCTCGTAGGACCAGAAACTGCATGTGATTCCACTCCATTTAGGACTGGGAAACAAACTCTAGCTCGCTTTACAAGAAACACAGTCTGCTTTTGAGAAAAGAGCACTCTTCTACTCTACTGTGTTTCCTATGGGTTCCGAACAGTGAGCTTGGTCATAACAAAAGAACTGTGCTTCCTACACACACGGGCCATATCTAGTTCAACTCTGCTTAGGAAACGGACAAGAACAGTAGCTCCTCTTCAGTCCAATACACTGTACTTGCTGGGAACAGACGCGAGTGCTATTTGCACTGTGTGTGGCAATGGGAGCGCAATAGTGACTCTTCTACCAGAAAACAACTCTTGCTCGTAGGACCAGAAACTGCATGTGATTCTACTCCATTTAGGACTGGGAAAGAAACGCTAGCTCGCCTTACAAGAAACACAGTCTGCTTTTGAGAAGAGAGCACTCTTCTACTCTACTGTGTTTCCTATGGGGTCCGAACAGTGAGCCTGCTCAGAACAAAAGAACTGTGCTTCCTACATACAAGACCATATCTAGTTCAATTCTGTTTAGGAACCTGACAAGAACAGTAGATCCTCTTCAGTCCAATACACTGTACTTGCTGGGAACAGACGCCAGTGCTTTTTGTCCTGTGTATGGCAATGGCAGCGCAATAGTGACTCTTCTTACTATAAAACAACTCTTGCTCGTAGGACCAGAAACTGCATGTGATTCAACTCCATTTAGGACTGGGAAACAAAAGCTAGCTCACCTTACAAGAAACACACTCTGCTTTTGTGGAAAGAGCACTCTTCTACTCTACTGTGTTTCCTATAGGGCCAGAACAGTGAGCTTGCTCAGAACAAAAGAACTGTGCTTCCAACACAGGGCCATAACTAGTTCAACTCTGCTTAGGAAACTGACAAGAACAGTAGCTCCTCTTCCGTCCAATACACTGTACTTGCTTGGAACAGACAGGAGGGCTATTTGCACTGTGGATGGCAATGGGAGCAAAATAGTGACTTTCCTTACCAGAAAACAACTCTTGCTCGTAGGACTAGAAACTGCATGTGATTCCACTCCATTTAGGACTGGGAAACAAATGCTAGCTCGCCTTACAAGAAACACACTCTGCTTTAGAGAAAATAGCACTCTTCTACTCTACTGTGTTTCCTATGGGGTCCAAACAGTGAACTTGCTCAGAATAAAAGAACTGTGCTTAATACACACACGGACCACATCTAGTTCAACTCTGGTTAGGAAACTGACAAGAACAGTAGCTCCTATTCAGTCCAATACACTGTACTTGCTGGGAAAAGACGCGAGTGCTATTTGCCTTGTAAAGGGCAATGGGAGCACAATAGTGACTTTCCTTACCAGAAAACAACTCTTGTTCATAGGACCAGAAACTGCATGTGATTCAACTCCATTTAGGACTAGGAAACAAACGCTAGCTCGCCTTACAAAAACACACTCTGCTTTTGAGAAAAGAGCACTCTTCTACTCTACTGTGTTTCCTATGTGTTCCGAAAAGTGAGCTTGCTCAGAACAAAAGAACTGTGCTTCCTACACACACGGCCATATCTAGTTCAATTCTGCCTAGGAACCTGACAAGAACAGTAGATCCTCTACAGTCCAATACACTGTACTTGCTGGGAACAGACGCCAGTGCTATTAGTCCTGTGTATGGCAATGACAGCGCAATAGTGACTCTTCTTACCAGAAAACAACTCTTGCTCGTAGCACCAGAAACTGCATGTGATTCAACTCCATTTAGGACTGGGAAACAAATGCTAGCTCGCCTTACATGAAACACACTCTGCATTTGAGAAAAGAGCACTCTTCTACTCTATTGTGTTTCCTATCGGGTCCGAACAGTGAGCTTGCTCAGAACAAAAGAACTATGCTTCTTACACACACGGGCCATATCTAGTTCAACTCTGCTTAGGAAACCAACAAGAACAGTAGCTCCTCTTCAGTCCAATACACTGTACTTGCGGGGAACAGACGCGAGTGCTATTTGCACTGTGTATGGCATTGGAGCACAATAGTGACTTGTCTTACCAGAAAACAACTCTTGCTCGTAGGACAAAAAACTGCATGTGACTCAACTCCATTTAAGACTGGGAAACAAACGCTAGCTCGCCTTACATGAAACACACTGTGATTTTGAGAAAAGAGCACTCTTCTACTCTACTGTGTTTCCTATGTGTTCCGAACAGTGAGCTTGCTCAGAACAAAAAAACTATACTTCCTACTCACACGGCCATATCTAGTTCAAGTCTGCTTAGGATCTTGACGAGAACAGTATATCCTCTTCAGTCCAATACACTGTACTTGCTGTGAACAGACGCCAGTGCTATTTGTCCTGTGTATGGCAATGGCAGCGCAATAGTGACACTTCTTACCAGAAAACAACTCTTGCTCGTAGGACCAGAAACTTCATGTGATTCAACTCCATTTAGGACTGGGAAACAAACTCTAGCTTGCTTTACAAGAAACACACTCTGCTTTTGAGAAAAGAGCACTCTTCTACTCTACTGTGTTTCCTATAGGGCCAGAAGAGTGAGCTTGCTCGGAACAAAAGAACTGTGCT